>NC_086453.1:235245226-235550094 GCF_028390025.1 Pseudophryne corroboree
CAGTTCAGACACTGCCAGCCTGAGTCAGGTCATTCCCCTCATCAGGCTTTTGCAGAAGAAGCTGGATAGATTGAAGGAGGAGCTAAAATGGAGCGATTCCGCTAGGCATGTGGAACTTGTGGATGGAGCCTTTAATTCACTTAACCAGGATTCACGGGTGGTCAATCTGTTGAAATCAGAGCACTACATTTTGGCCACCGTGCTCGATCCTAGGTTTTAAGCCTACGTTGTATCTCTCTTTCCGGCAGACACAAGTCTGCAGAGGTGCAAAGACCTGCTGGTGAGACACTTGTCAAGTCAAGCGGAACGTGACCCGTCAACAGCTCCCGCAACTGGGGCTGCGAGGAAAAGGCTAAGAATTCCGAGCCCACCTGCTGGCGGTGATGCAGGGCAGTCTGGAGCGAGTGCTGACATCTGGTCCGGACTGAAGGACCTGCCAACGATTACTGACATGTCGTCTACTTCACTGCATATGATTCTGTCACCATTGAAAGAATGGTGGAGGATTATGAGTGACCGCATCCAAAATGAATTACAATCAATTCCTCCATGGAGACATTCACCCTCATTTGCATCCAGAAAGTACACAGGGACCTGAGACGGTGGATTCCAGTGGGGACGAATTAATAATCTGTGAGGAGGGGTATGTACACAGTGAAAGGGGTGAGGAATCAGAGGATGAGGTGGAGGTGGACATCTTGCCTCTGTAGAGCCAGTTTGTGCAAGGAGAGATTGATTGCTTCTTTTTTGGTGGGGGCCCAAACCAACCAGTCATTTCAGTCACAGTCATGTGGCAGACCCTGTCGCTGAAATGATGGGTTTGTTAAAGTGTGCATGTCCTGTTTATACAACATAAGGGTGGGAGGGCCCAAGGACAATTCCATCTTGCACCTCTTTTTTCTTTAATCTATCTTTGCATCATGTGCTGTTTGGGGACTATTTTTTGAAGTGCCATCCTGTCTGACACTGCAGTGCCACTCCTAGATGGGCCAGGTGTTTGTGTCGGCCACTTGGGTCGCTTAGCATAGTCACACAGCTACCTCATTGCACCTCTTTTTTTCTTTGCATCATGTGCTGTTTAGGGACTATTTTTTAAATCTGCCATCCTGTCTGACACTGCAGTGCCACTCCTAGATGGGCCAGGTGTTTGTGTCGGCCACTTGGGTTGCTTAGCTTAGTCTCACAGCTACCTCATTGCACCTCTTTTTTCTTTGCATCATGTGCTGTTTAGGGACTAATTTTTAAATCTGCCATCCTGTCTGACACTGCAGTGCTACTCCTAGATGGGCCAGGTGTTTGTGTCGGCCACTTGGGTCGCTTAACTTAGTCACACAGCTACCTCATTGCACCTCTTTTTTTCTTTGCATCATGTGCTGTTTGGGGACTATTTTTTAAATATGCCATCCTGTCTGACACTGCAGTGCCACTCCTAGATGGGCCAGGTGTTTGTGTTAGCCACTTGGATCGCTTAGCTTAGTCACACAGCTATCTCATTGCACCTCTTTTTTCTTTGCATCATGTGCTGTTTGAGGACTATTTTTTAAATCTGTCATCCTGTCTGACACTGCAGTGCCACTCCTAGATGGGCCAGGTGTTTGTGTCGGCCACTTGGGTCACTTAGCTTAGTCATCCAGCGACCTCGGTGCAAATTTTAGGACTAAAAATAATATTGTGAGGTGTGAGGTGTTCAGAATAGACTGGAAATGAGTGGAAATTATGGTTATTGAGGTTAATAATACTATGGGATCAAAATGACCCCCAAATTCTATGATTTAAGCTGTTTTTGAGGGTTTTTTGTAAAAAAAAAACGAATCCAAAACACACCCGAATCCGACAAAAAATTCTCAGGGAGGTTTTACTAAAACGCGTCCGAATCCAAAACACGGCAGCGGAACCGAATCTAAAACCAAAACACAAAACCCGAAAAATTTCCGGTGCACATTACTAATTACCACACGTTTTTGTATATGGCTGCAAACTTGCTGTTGTTAATAGATGCTCTACTAAGTGATGTGGCGAATGCACACATAGACTTGGGGTATTTAAACCAAGAGGAGCGTCTGACAGGCAAGCCTCCTGATGAAGTGTGATACGAAATGCGTTGAAACATGGCCTGTCTGACGCACGGTGTCCACCTGTGTAGCTGCTCTGATCGTCTATCCCGCTGAGGTGTCCCGATGGGTCACGGCTTTGTCGAAGCCGGCGGCGCTGTATGAGGTCCCAGGTGGGAGCGTGCGGGTATGCATAATTTTCCGGTGGATTATGATCTAACCATGTGGTAATCAGTCCACACTGTAAGCTATATGGTACGAGTTTTTTAAATTGTTCTGTTTGGATGCTGTTTTAAATTTGGAAAAAACAAAAAGAATTGGCATATATTAAAGAAAGATCTGACTCTGGGAGCTATACTTCCAGAGAAGCCCACATTTATTTATAGGAAGGCCCCGTCCTTGAAAAATAGCTTGGTTAAGAGTTCTTTAGATGAAAATAAGCGAACTAGTTCACGCAATCAGGGTTTCCATCGCTGCGGCATGTGTTTGATGTGCCGCTCAGTAAAAGGTGAAAGGAAACTGAAAGAATTTACAGTAAATTAAAAAACCTATAAGATTAAGGAATTCATTACGTGTGATTCAAAAAATGTGATTTATGCCCTCCAATGTAAATGCGATTTTATATATATTGGAAAAACTGGGAGAAATTTAAAAGTACGTCTAGCAGAACATATATATATATAATATAAGGAAAGGCTTAGACTCCCATACAGTTTCCTCTCATTTTAAATCCACTCATAATTGTAAGGAATCGGGTTTTAAGGCATTTTGGGCAATTGAACAAATTCTCCCTAGATGGAGAACCAGGGATGTTGAAGTCAGACTCTCAAAGAGGGAGATGAAATGGATACATACCCTAAAAACTTTGGTCCCAAAAGGATTGAATGGAGATTTTGAGCTCACATGTTTTTTAAAGGATTAATTGATCTAATAATTTTTTTATATATACTCCTTTGATATTGTTTAGTATACTGCAATAATAGCAGCGCTGGTGAGGCATTAATTGTGCACTAGTCAAATGGTTTATTATGTTTGCGGAAGTAACATGGACTGCATAGGGAATGCAAACATTAGGTTTGAGATATAATGTTATGCTTACGGAAGTGATGTGGACCGCATTAGAGATGAGCGCCTGAAATTTTTCGGGTTTTGTGTTTTGGTTTTGGGTTCGGTTCCGCGGCCGTGTTTTGGGTTCGACCGCGTTTTGGCAAAACCTCACCGAATTTTTTTTGTCGGATTCGGGTGTGTTTTGGATTCGGGTGTTTTTTTCCAAAAACACTAAAAAACAGCTTAAATCATAGAATTTGGGGGTCATTTTGATCCCAAAGTATTATTAACCTCAAAAACCATAATTTACACTCATTTTCAGTCTATTCTGAATACCTCACACCTCACAATATTATTTTTAGTCCTAAAATTTGCACCGAGGTCGCTGTGTGAGTAAGATAAGCGACCCTAGTGGCCGACACAAACACCGGGCCCATCTAGGAGTGGCACTGCAGTGTCACGCAGGATGTCCCTTCCAAAAAACCCTCCCCAAACAGCACATGACGCAAAGAAAAAAGAGGCGCAATGAGGTAGCTGTGTGAGTAAGATTAGCGACCCTAGTGGCCGACCCAAACACCGGGCCCATCTAGGAGTGGCACTGCAGTGTCACGCAGGATGGCCCTTCCAAAAAACCCTCCCCAAACAGCACATGACGCAAAGAAAAAAAGAGGCGCAATGAGGTAGCTGTGTGAGTAAGATTAGCGACCCTAGTGGCCGACACAAACACCGGGCCCATCTAGGAGTGGCACTGCAGTGTCACGCAGGATGGCCCTTCCAAAAAACCCTCCCAAAACAGCACATGACGCAAAGAAAAAAAGAGGCGCAATGAGGTAGCTGACTGTGTGAGTAAGATTAGCGACCCTAGTGGCCGACACAAACACCGGGCCCATCTAGGAGTGGCACTGCAGTGTCACGCAGGATGTCCCTTCCAAAAAACCCTCCCCAAACAGCACATGACGCAAAGAAAAAAAGAGGCGCAATGAGGTAGCTGTGTGAGTAAGATTAGCGACCCTAGTGGCCGACACAAACACCGGGCCCATCTAGGAGTGGCACTGCAGTGTCACGCAGGATGTCCCTTCCAAAAAACCCTCCCCAAACAGCACATGACGCAAAGAAAAAAAGAGGCGCAATGAGGTAGCTGTGTGAGTAAGATTAGCGACCCTAGTGGCCGACACAAACACCGGGCCCATCTAGGAGTGGCACTGCAGTGTCACGCAGGATGTCCCTTCCAAAAAACCCTCCCCAAACAGCACATGACGCAAAGAAAAAAAGAGGCGCAATGAGGTAGCTGACTGTGTGAGTAAGATTAGCGACCCTAGTGGCCGACACAAACACCGGGCCCATCTAGGAGTGGCACTGCAGTGTCACGCAGGATGTCCCTTCCAAAAAACCCTCCCCAATCAGCACATGATGCAAAGAAAAAGAAAAGAAAAAAGAGGTGCAAGATGGAATTGTCCTTGGGCCCTCCCACCCACCCTTATGTTGTATAAACAAAACAGGACATGCACACATTAACCAACCCATCATTTCAGTGACAGGGTCTGCCACACGACTGTGACTGATATGACGGGTTGGTTTGGACCCCCCCAAAAAAAGAAGCAATTAATCTCTCCTTGCACAAACTGGCTCTACAGAGGCAAGATGTCCACCTCATCTTCACCCTCCGATATATCACCGTGTACATCCCCCTCCTCACAGATTATCAATTCGTCCCCACTGGAATCCACCATCTCAGCTCCCTGTGTACTTTGTGGAGGCAATTGCTGCTGGTCAATGTCTCCGCGGAGGAATTGATTATAATTCATTTTAATGAACATCATCTTCTCCACATTTTCTGGATGTAACCTCGTACGCCGATTGCTGACAAGGTGAGCGGCGGCACTAAACACTCTTTCGGAGTACACACTTGTGGGAGGGCAACTTAGGTAGAATAAAGCCAGTTTGTGCAAGGGCCTCCAAATTGCCTCTTTTTCCTGCCAGTATAAGTACGGACTGTGTGACGTGCCTACTTGGATGCGGTCACTCATATAATCCTCCACCATTCTATCAATGTTGAGAGAATCATATGCAGTGACAGTAGACGACATGTCCATAATCGTTGTCAGGTCCTTCAGTCCGGACCAGATGTCAGCATCAGCAGTCGCTCCAGACTGCCCTGCATCACCGCCAGCGGGTGGGCTCGGAATTCTGAGCCTTTTCCTCGCACCCCCAGTTGCGGGAGAATGTGAAGGAGGAGATGTTGACAGGTCGCGTTCCGCTTGACTTGACAATTTTGTCACCAGCAGGTCTTTCAACCCCAGCAGACCTGTGTCTGCCGGAAAGAGAGATCCAAGGTAGGCTTTAAATCTAGGATCGAGCACGGTGGCCAAAATGTAGTGCTCTGATTTCAACAGATTGACCACCCGTGAATCCTTGTTAAGCGAATTAAGGGCTGCATCCACAAGTCCCACATGCCTAGCGGAATCGCTCCGTGTTAGCTCCTCCTTCAATGCCTCCAGCTTCTTCTGCAAAAGCCTGATGAGGGGAATGACCTGACTCAGGCTGGCAGTGTCTGAACTGACTTCACGTGTGGCAAGTTCAAAGGGCATCAGAACCTTGCACAACGTTGAAATCATTCTCCACTGCACTTGAGACAGGTGCATTCCACCTACTATATCGTGCTCAATTGTATAGGCTTGAATGGCCTTTTGCTGCTCCTCCAACCTCTGAAGCATATAGAGGGTTGAATTCCACCTCGTTACCACTTCTTGCTTCAGATGATGGCAGGGCAGGTTCAGTAGTTTTTGGTGGTGCTCCAGTTTTCTGTACGTGGTGCCTGTACGCCGAAAGTGTCCCGCAATTCTTCTGGCCACCGACAGCATCTCTTGCACGCCCCTGTCGTTTTTTAAAAAATTCTGCACCACCAAATTCAAGGTATGTGCAAAACATGGGACGTGCTGGAATTGGCCCAGATTTAATGCACACACAATATTGCTGGCGTTGTCCGATGCCACAAATCCACAGGAGAGTCCAATTGGGGTAAGCCATTCCGCGATGATCTTCCTCAGTTGCCGTAAGAGGTTTTCAGCTGTGTGCGTATTCTGGAAAGCGGTGATACAAAGCGTAGCCTGCCTAGGAAAGAGTTGGCGTTTGCGAGATGCTGCTACTGGTGCCGCCGCTGCTGTTCTTGCGGCGGGAGTCCATACATCTACCCAGTGGGCTGTCACAGTCATATAGTCCTGACCCTGCCCTGCTCCACTTGTCCACATGTCCGTGGTTAAGTGGACATTGGGTACAGCTGCATTTTTTAGGACACTGGTGACTCTTTTTCTGAGGTCTGTGTACATTTTCGGTATCGCCTGCCTAGAGAAATGGAACCTAGATGGTATTTGGTACCGGGGACACAGTACCTCCAACAAGTCTCTAGTTGGCTCTGCAGTAATGATGGATACCGGAACCACGTTTCTCACCACCCAGGATGCCAAGGCCTCAGTTATCCGCTTTGCAGTAGGATGACTGCTGTGATATTTCATCTTCCTCGCAAAGGACTGTTGAACAGTCAATTGCTTACTGGAAGTAGTACAAGTGGGCTTACGACTTCCCCTCTGGGATGACCATCGACTCCCAGCGGCAACAACAGCAGCGCCAGCAGCAGTAGGCGTTACACGCAAGGATGCATCGGAGGAATCCCAGGCAGGAGAGGACTCGTCAGAATTGCCAGTGACATGGCCTGCAGGACTATTGGCATTCCTGGGGAAGGAGGAAATTGACACTGAGGGAGTTGGTGGGGTGGTTTGCGTGAGCTTGGTTACAAGAGGAAGGGATTTACTGGTCAGTGGACTGCTTCCGCTGTCACCCAAAGTTTTTGAACTTGTCACTGACTTATTATGAATGCGCTGCAGGTGACGTATAAGGGAGGATGTTCCGAGGTGGTTAACGTCCTTACCCCTACTTATTACAGCTTGACAAAGGGAACACACGGCTTGACACCTGTTGTCCGCATTTCTGGTGAAATACCTCCACACCGAACTGACCGAAGAGCTGATTTTTTTGGTATTTTCACCTGGCATGTCAACGGCCATATTCCTCCCACGGACAACAGGTGTCTCCCCGGGTGCCTGACTTAAACAAACCACCTCACCATCAGAATCCTCCTGGTCAATTTCCTCCCCAGCACCAGCAACACCCATATCCTCCTCATCCTGGTGTACTTCAACACTGACATCTTCAATCTGACTATCAGGAACTGGACTGCGGGTGCTCCTTCCAGCACTTGCAGGGGGCGTGCAAATGGTGGAAGGCGCATGCTCTTCACGTCCAGTGTTGGGAAGGTCAGGCATCGCAACCGACACAATTGGACTCTCCTTGTGGATTTGGGATTTCGAAGAATGCACAGTTCTTTGCTGTGCTGCTTTTGCCAGCTTGAGTCTTTTCATTTTTCTAGCGAGAGGCTGAGTGCTTCCATCCTCATGTGAAGCTGAACCACTAGCCATGAACATAGGCCAGGGCCTCAGCCGTTCCTTGCCACTCCGTGTGGTAAATGGCATATTGGCAAGTTTACGCTTCTCCTCCGACAATTTTATTTTAGGTTTTGGAGTCCTTTTTTTACTGATATTTGGTGTTTTGGATTTGACATGCTCTGTACTATGACATTGGGCATCGGCCTTGGCAGACGACGTTGCTGGCATTTCATCGTCTCGGCCATGACTAGTGGCAGCAGCTTCAGCACGAGGTGGAAGTGGATCTTGATCTTTCCCTAATTTTGGAACCTCAACATTTTTGTTCTCCATATTTTAATAGGCACAACTAAAAGGCACCTCAGGTAAACAATGGAGATGGATGGATTGGATACTAGTATACAATTATGGACGGGCTGCCGAGTGCCGACACAGAGGTAGCCACAGCCGTGAACTACCGCACTGTACTGTGTCTGCTGCTAATATATAGACTGGTTGATAAAGAGATAGTATACTCGTAACTAGTATGTATGTATAAAGAAAGAAAAAAAAACCACGGTTAGGTGGTATATACAATTATGGACGGGCTGCCGAGTGCCGACACAGAGGTAGCCACAGCCGTGAACTACCGCACTGTACTGTGTCTGCTGCTAATATAGACTGGTTGATAAAGAGATAGTATACTCGTAACTAGTATGTATGTATAAAGAAAGAAAAAAAAAACACGGTTAGGTGGTATATACAATTATGGACGGGCTGCCGAGTGCCGACACAGAGGTAGCCACAGCCGTGAACTACCGCACTGTACTGTGTCTGCTGCTAATATATAGACTGGTTGATAAAGAGATAGTATACTCGTAACTAGTATGTATGTATAAAGAAAGAAAAAAAAACCACGGTTAGGTGGTATATACAATTATGGACGGGCTGCCGAGTGCCGACACAGAGGTAGCCACAGCCGTGAACTACCGCACTGTACTGTGTCTGCTGCTAATATATAGACTGGTTGATAAAGAGATAGTATACTCGTAACTAGTATGTATGTATAAAGAAAGAAAAAAAAAACCACGGTTAGGTGGTATATACAATTATGGACGGGCTGCCGAGTGCCGACACAGAGGTAGCCACAGCCGTGAACTACCGCACTGTACTGTGTCTGCTGCTAATATAGACTGGTTGATAAAGAGATAGTATACTCGTAACTAGTATGTATGTATAAAGAAAGAAAAAAAAACCACGGTTAGGTGGTATATACAATTATGGACGGGCTGCCGAGTGCCGACACAGAGGTAGCCACAGCCGTGAACTACCGCACTGTACTGTGTCTGCTGCTAATATATAGACTGGTTGATAAAGAGATAGTATACTCGTAACTAGTATGTATGTATAAAGAAAGAAAAAAAAACCACGGTTAGGTGGTATATACAATTATGGACGGGCTGCCGAGTGCCGACACAGAGGTAGCCACAGCCGTGAACTACCGCACTGTACTGTGTCTGCTGCTAATATATAGACTGGTTGATAAAGAGATAGTATACTCGTAACTAGTATGTATGTATAAAGAAAGAAAAAAAAACCACGGTTAGGTGGTATATACAATTATGGACGGGCTGCCGAGTGCCGACACAGAGGTAGCCACAGCCGTGAACTACCGCACTGTACTGTGTCTGCTGCTAATATAGACTGGTTGATAAAGAGATAGTATACTACTAATATTATATACTGGTGGTCAGGTCACTGGTCACTAGTCACACTGGCAGTGGCACTCCTGCAGCAAAAGTGTGCACTGTTTAATTTTAATATAATATTATGTACTCCTGGCTCCTGCTATAACCTATAACTGGCACTGCAGTAGTGCTCCCCAGTCTCCCCCACAATTATAAGCTGTGTGAGCTGAGCAGTCAGACAGATATATAATATATATAGATGATGCAGCACACTGGCCTGAGCCTGAGCAGTGCACACAGATATGGTATGTGACTGACTGAGTCACTGTGTGTATCGCTTTTTTCAGGCAGAGAACGGATATATTAAATAAACTGCACTGTGTGTCTGGTGGTCACTCACTATATAATATATTATGTACTCCTGGCTCCTGCTATAACCTATAACTGGCACTGCAGTAGTGCTCCCCAGTCTCCCCCACAATTATAAGCTGTGTGAGCTGAGCAGTCAGACAGATATATATAATATTATATATAGATAATAGATGATGCAGCACACTGGCCTGAGCCTGAGCAGTGCACACAGATATGGTATGTGACTGAGTCACTGTGTGCTGTGTATCGCTTTTTTCAGGCAGAGAACGGATTATATTATGTACTCCTGGCTCCTGCTATAACCTATAACTGGCACTGCAGTAGTGCTCCCCAGTCTCCCCCACAATTATAAGCTGTGTGAGCTGAGCAGTCAGACAGATATATATAATATTATATATAGATAATAGATGATGCAGCACACTGGCCTGAGCCTGAGCAGTGCACACAGATATGGTATGTGACTGAGTCACTGTGTGCTGTGTATCGCTTTTTTCAGGCAGAGAACGGATTATAAATAAAAGTGGTGGTCACTGGTCACTATCAGCAAAACTCTGCACTGTACACTACTGAGTACTCCTAATGCTCCCCAAAATTAGTAAATCAAGTGTCTCTCTAATCTATTCTAATTCTAAACGGAGAGGACGCCAGCCACGTCCTCTCCCTATCAATCTCAATGCACGTGTGAAAATGGCGGCGACGCGCGGCTCCTTATATAGAATCCGAGTCTCGCGATAGAATCCGAGCCTCGCGAGAATCCGACAGCGTCATGATGACGTTCGGGCGCGCTCGGGTTAACCGAGCAAGGCGGGAAGATCCGAGTCGCTCGGACCCGTGAAAAAAAACATGAAGTTCTGGCGGGTTCGGATTCAGAGAAACCGAACCCGCTCATCTCTAAACCGCATATGGAACGCACAGTTCAAATCGCGTCGGCTTCCGGTTTCCGGGTGCGTCGCGTGTATGACCTGTGGCGCTGCTTGATTGGGAAACACGACGCCTTGCTTCCGGAATAGCGGGTGACCCGCACGTGGAACGCAGGCGCACGGAGGGTATCGTGGTTACTTCCGGGTTCTGGTTGTTTCACGGCCAGGATCGGAAGTATTTTTGGTTGAATCATTGGCAGTTTGTTTGGACTTGAAAGGGATGGTCTGCTTTATGATATAAGCAGGTGAAATTGTGTGTTCAATTGTGGTTCACTATGAAATTTACATAATTTCCGGTGGATATGACATCTCCAGACCGGTTCTTTTATGAAAAAAGTGCGGGAAACCGTGCTGGAAGGAAGGGGAGGAGTATCAATTAGACATAGTATATTAGGAGGCTTAGGATGGATTGACAGCATGCTTCTGAGGAAGAACCTTTTAGGGTTCGAAACTAGAGATGAGCGCCTGAAATTTTTCGGGTTTTGTGTTTTGGTTTTGGGTTCGGTTCCGCGGCCGTGTTTTGGGTTCGAACGCGTTTTGGCAAAACCTCACCGAATTTTTTTTGTCGGATTCGGGTGTGTTTTGGATTCGGGTGTTTTTTTCAAAAAACACTAAAAAACAGCTTAAATCATAGAATTTGGGGGTCATTTTGATCCCAAAGTATTATTAACCTCAAAAACCATAATTTACACTCATTTTCAGTCTATTCTGAATACCTCACACCTCACAATATTATTTTTAGTCCTAAAATTTGCACCGAGGTCGCTGTGTGAGTAAGATAAGCGACCCTAGTGGCCGACACAAACACCGGGCCCATCTAGGAGTGGCACTGCAGTGTCACGCAGGATGTCCCTTCCAAAAAACCCTCCCCAAACAGCACATGACGCAAAGAAAAAAAGAGGCGCAATGAGGTAGCTGTGTGAGTAAGATTAGCGACCCTAGTGGCCGACACAAACACCGGGCCCATCTAGGAGTGGCACTGCAGTGTCACGCAGGATGTCCCTTCCAAAAAACCCTCCCCAAACAGCACATGACGCAAAGAAAAAAAGAGGCGCAATGAGGTAGCTGTGTGAGTAAGATTAGCGACCCTAGTGGCCGACACAAACACCGGGCCCATCTAGGAGTGGCACTGCAGTGTCACGCAGGATGTCCCTTCCAAAAAACCCTCCCCAAACAGCACATGACGCAAAGAAAAAAAGAGGCGCAATGAGGTAGCTGACTGTGTGAGGAAGATTAGCGACCCTAGTGGCCGACACAAACACCGGGCCCATCTAGGAGTGGCACTGCAGTGTCACGCAGGATGTCCCTTCCAAAAAACCCTCCCCAATCAGCACATGATGCAAAGAAAAAGAAAAGAAAAAAGAGGTGCAAGATGGAATTGTCCTTGGGCCCTCCCACCCACCCTTATGTTGTATAAACAAAACAGGACATGCACACTTTAACCAACCCATCATTTCAGTGACAGGGTCTGCCACACGACTGTGACTGATATGACGGGTTGGTTTGGACCCCCCCCAAAAAAGAAGCAATTAATCTCTCCTTGCACAAACTGGCTCTACAGAGGCAAGATGTCCACCTCATCTTCACCCTCCGATATATCACCGTGTACATCCCCCTCCTCACAGATTATCAATTCGTCCCCACTGGAATCCACCATCTCAGCTCCCTGTGTACTTTGTGGAGGCATTTGCTGCTGGTCAATGTCTCCGCGGAGGAATTGATTATAATTCATTTTAATGAACATCATCTTCTCCACATTTTCTGGATGTAACCTCGTACGCCGATTGCTGACAAGGTGAGCGGCGGCACTAAACACTCTTTCGGAGTACACACTTGTGGGAGGGCAACTTAGGTAGAATAAAGCCAGTTTGTGCAAGGGCCTCCAAATTGCCTCTTTTTCCTGCCAGTATAAGTACGGACTGTGTGACGTGCCTACTTGGATGCGGTCACTCATATAATCCTCCACCATTCTATCAATGTTGAGAGAATCATATGCAGTGACAGTAGACGACATGTCCGTAATCGTTGTCAGGTCCTTCAGTCCGGACCAGATGTCAGCATCAGCAGTCGCTCCAGACTGCCCTGCATCACCGCCAGCGGGTGGGCTCGGAATTCTGAGCCTTTTCCTCGCACCCCCAGTTGCGGGAGAATGTGAAGGAGGAGATGTTGACAGGTCGCGTTCCGCTTGACTTGACAATTTTGTCACCAGCAGGTCTTTCAACCCCAGCAGACTTGTGTCTGCCGGAAAGAGAGATCCAAGGTAGGCTTTAAATCTAGGATCGAGCACGGTGGCCAAAATGTAGTGCTCTGATTTCAACAGATTGACCACCCGTGAATCCTTGTTAAGCGAATTAAGGGCTGCATCCACAAGTCCCACATGCCTAGCGGAATCGCTCCCTTTTAGCTCCTTCTTCAATGCCTCCAGCTTCTTCTGCAAAAGCCTGATGAGGGGAATGACCTGACTCAGGCTGGCAGTGTCTGAACTGACTTCACGTGTGGCAAGTTCAAAGGGCATCAGAACCTTGCACAACGTTGAAATCATTCTCCACTGCACTTGAGACAGGTGCATTCCACCTCCTATATCGTGCTCAATTGTATAGGCTTGAATGGCCTTTTGCTGCTCCTCCAACCTCTGAAGCATATAGAGGGTTGAATTCCACCTCGTTACCACTTCTTGCTTCAGATGATGGCAGGGCAGGTTCAGTAGTTTTTGGTGGTGCTCCAGTCTTCTGTACGTGGTGCCTGTACGCCGAAAGTGTCCCGCAATTCTTCTGGCCACCGACAGCATCTCTTGCACGCCCCTGTCGTTTTTTAAAAAATTCTGCACCACCAAATTCAAGGTATGTGCAAAACATGGGACGTGCTGGAATTTGCCCATATTTAATGCACACACAATATTGCTGGCGTTGTCCGATGCCACAAATCCACAGGAGAGTCCAATTGGGGTAAGCCATTCCGCGATGATCTTCCTCAGTTGCCGTAAGAGGTTTTCAGCTGTGTGCGTATTCTGGAAAGCGGTGATACAAAGCGTAGCCTGCCTAGGAAAGAGTTGGCGTTTGCGAGATGCTGCTACTGGTGCCGCCGCTGCTGTTCTTGCGGCGGGAGTCCATACATCTACCCAGTGGGCTGTCACAGTCATATAGTCCTGACCCTGCCCTGCTCCACTTGTCCACATGTCCGTGGTTAAGTGGACATTGGGTACAACTGCATTTTTTAGGAGACTGGTGAGTCTTTTTCTGACGTCCGTGTACATTCTCGGTATCGCCTGCCTAGAGAAGTGGAACCTAGATGGTATTTGGTAACGGGGGCACACTGCCTCAATAAATTGTCTAGTTCCCTGTGAACTAACGGCGGATACCGGACGCACGTCTAACACCAACATAGTTGTCAAGGCCTCAGTTATCCGCTTTGCAGTAGGATGACTGCTGTGATATTTCATCTTCCTCGCAAAGGACTGTTGAACAGTCAATTGCTTACTGGAAGTAGTACAAGTGGGCTTACGACTTCCCCTCTGGGATGACCATCGACTCCCAGCGGCAACAACAGCAGCGCCAGCAGCAGTAGGCGTTACACGCAAGGATGCATCGGAGGAATCCCAGGCAGGAGAGGACTCGTCAGAATTGCCAGTGACATGGCCTGCAGGACTATTGGCATTCCTGGGGAAGGAGGAAATTGACACTGAGGGAGTTGGTGGGGTGGTTTGCGTGAGCTTGGTTACAAGAGGAAGGGATTTACTGGTCAGTGGACTGCTTCCGCTGTCACCCAAAGTTTTTGAACTTGTCACTGACTTATTATGAATGCGCTGCAGGTGACGTATAAGGGAGGATGTTCCGAGGTGGTTAACGTCCTTACCCCTACTTATTACAGCTTGACAAAGGGAACACACGGCTTGACACCTGTTGTCCGCATTTCTGGTGAAATACCTCCACACCGAAGAGCTGATTTTTTTGGTATTTTCACCTGGCATGTCAACGGCCATATTCCTCCCACGGACAACAGGTGTCTCCCCGGGTGCCTGACTTAAACAAACCACCTCACCATCAGAATCCTCCTGGTCAATTTCCTCCCCAGCGCCAGCAACACCCATATCCTCCTCATCCTGGTGTACTTCAACACTGACATCTTCAATCTGACTATCAGGAACTGGACTGCGGGTGCTCCTTCCAGCACTTGCAGGGGGCGTGCAAATGGTGGAAGGCGCATGCTCTTCACGTCCAGTGTTGGGAAGGTCAGGCATCGCAACCGACACAATTGGACTCTCCTTGTGGATTTGGGATTTCGAAGAATGCACAGTTCTTTGCTGTGCTGCTTTTGCCAGCTTGAGTCTTTTCATTTTTCTAGCGAGAGGCTGAGTGCTTCCATCCTCATGTGAAGCTGAACCACTAGCCATGAACATAGGCCAGGGCCTCAGCCGTTCCTTGCCACTCCGTGTGGTAAATGGCATATTGGCAAGTTTACGCTTCTCCTCCGACAATTTTATTTTAGGTTTTGGAGTCCTTTTTTTCTGATATTTGGTGTTTTGGATTTGACATGCTCTGTACTATGACATTGGGCATCGGCCTTGGCAGACGACGTTGCTGGCATTTCATCGTCTCGGCCATGACTAGTGGCAGCAGCTTCAGCACGAGGTGGAAGTGGATCTTGATCTTTCCCTAATTTTGGAACCTCAACATTTTTGTTCTCCATATTTTAATAGGCACAACTAAAAGGCACCTCAGGTAAACAATGGAGATGGATACTAGTATACAATTATGGACTGCCTGCCGACTGCAGACACAGAGGTAGCCACAGCCGTGAACTACCGTACTGTACTGTGTCTGCAGCTAATATAGACTGGTTGATAAAGAGAAGATGTCTATGTAACTATGTATGTATAAAGAAGACTGAAAAAAATCCACGGTTAGGTGGTATACAATTATTGACGGACTGCCTGCCGAGTGCAGACACAGAGGTAGCCACAGCCGTGAACTACCGTACTGTACTGTGTCTGCAGCTAATATAGACTGGTTGATAAAGAGAAGATGTCTATGTAACTATGTATGTATAAAGAAGAATGAAAAAAAACCACGGTTAGGTGGTATACAATTATGGACGGACTGCCTGCCGAGTGCAGACACAGAGGTAGCCACAGCCGTGAACTACCGTACTGTACTGTGTCTGCAGCTAATATAGACTGGTTGATAAAGAGAAGATGTCTATGTAACTATGTATGTATAAAGAAGAATGAAAAAAATCCACGGTTAGGTGGTATTACAATTATGGACGGACTGCCTGCCGAGTGCAGAGACACAGAGGTAGCCACAGCCGTGAACTACCGTACTATGTCTGCTGCGACTGGATGATAAATGATATAAAAAATATATATATATCACTACTGCAGCCGGACAGGTATATATTATATATTATATAATGACGGACCTGCTGGACACTGTCTGTCAGCAGAATGAGTTTTATTTTTATAGAATAAAAAAAAAAAAAACACACAAGTGAAGTCACACGACGAGTGTTTAACTTTTTCAGGCAATCACAATATAAGTATACTACTAACTATACTGGTGGTCAGTGTGGTCAGGTCACTGGTCAGTCACACTGGCAGTGGCACTCCTGCAGCAAAAGTGTGCACTGTTTAATTTTAATATAATATGTACTCCTGGCTCCTGCTATAACCTATAACTGGCACTGCAGTAGTGCTCCCCAGTCTCCCCCACAATTATAAGCTGTGTGAGCTGAGCAGTCAGACAGATATATAATATATATAGTAGAGATGAGCGCCTGAAATTTTTCGGGTTTTGTGTTTTGGTTTTGGGTTCGGTTCCGCGGCCGTGTTTTGGGTTCGAACGCGTTTTGGCAAAACCTCACCGAATTATTTTTGTCGGATTCGGGTGTGTTTTGGATTCGGGTGTTTTTTTCAAAAAACCCTAAAAAACAGCTTAAATCATAGAATTTGGGGGTAATTTTGATCCCAAAGTATTATTAACCTCAAAAAACATAATTTACACTCATTTTCAGCCTATTCTGAACACATCACACCTCACAATATTATTTTTAGTCCTAAAATTTGCACCGAGGTCGCTGTGTGAGTAAGATAAGCGACCCTAGTGGCCGACACAAACACCGGGCCCATCTAGGAGTGGCACTGCAGTGTCACGCAGGATGTCCCTTCCAAAAAACCCTCCCCAAACAGCACATGACGCAAAGAAAAAAAGAGGCGCAATGAGGTAGCTGACTGTGTGAGAAAGATAAGCGACCCTAGTGGCCGACACAAACACCGGGCCCATCTAGGAGTGGCACTGCAGTGTCACGCAGGATGTCCCTTCCAAAAAACCCTCCCCAAACAGCACATGACGCAAAGAAAAAAAGAGGCGCAATGAGGTAGCTGTGTGAGAAAGATAAGCGACCCTAGTGGCCGACACAAACACCGGGCCCATCTAGGAGTGGCACTGCAGTGTCACGCAGGATGTCCCTTCCAAAAAACCCTCCCCAAACAGCACATGACGCAAAGAAAAAAAGAGGCGCAATGAGGTAGCTGTGTGAGTAAGATTAGCGACCCTAGTGGCCGACACAAACACCGGGCCCATCTAGGAGTGGCACTGCAGTGTCACGCAGGATGGCCCTTCCAAAAAACCCTCCCCAAACAGCACATGACGCAAAGAAAAAAAGAGGCGCAATGAGGTAGCTGACTGTGTGAGTAAGATTAGCGACCCTAGTGGCCGACACAAACACCGGGCACATCTAGGAGTGGCACTGCAGTGTCACGCAGGATGTCCCTTCCAAAAAACCCTCCCCAAACAGCACATGACGCAAAGAAAAAAAGAGGCGCAATGAGGTAGCTGTGTGAGTAAGATTAGCGACCCTAGTGGCCGACACAAACACCGGGCCCATCTAGGAGTGGCACTGCAGTGTCACGCAGGATGTCCCTTCCAAAAAACCCTCCCCAATCAGCACATGATGCAAAGAAAAAGAAAAGAAAAAAGAGGTGCAAGATGGAATTATCCTTGGGCCCTCCCACCCACCCTTATGTTGTATAAACAAAACAGGACATGCACACTTTAACCAACCCATCATTTCAGTGACAGGGTCTGCCACACGACTGTGACTGATATGACGGGTTGGTTTGGACCCCCCCCAAAAAAGAAGCAATTAATCTCTCCTTGCACAAACTGGCTCTACAGAGGCAAGATGTCCACCTCATCTTCACCCTCCGATATATCACCGTGTACATCCCCCTCCTCACAGATTATCAATTCGTCCCCACTGGAATCCACCATCTCAGCTCCCTGTGTACTTTGTGGAGGCAATTGCTGCTGGTCAATGTCTCCGCGGAGGAATTGATTATAATTCATTTTAATGAACATCATCTTCTCCACATTTTCTGGATGTAACCTCGTACGCCGATTGCTGACAAGGTGAGCGGCGGCACTAAACACTCTTTCGGAGTACACACTTGTGGGAGGGCAACTTAGGTAGAATAAAGCCAGTTTGTGCAAGGGCCTCCAAATTGCCTCTTTTTCCTGCCAGTATAAGTACGGACTGTGTGACGTGCCTACTTGGATGCGGTCACTCATATAATCCTCCACCATTCTATCAATGTTGAGAGAATCATATGCAGTGACAGTAGACGACATGTCCGTAATCGTTGTCAGGTCCTTCAGTCCGGACCAGATGTCAGCATCAGCAGTCGCTCCAGACTGCCCTGCATCACCGCCAGCGGGTGGGCTCGGAATTCTGAGCCTTTTCCTCGCACCCCCAGTTGCGGGAGAATGTGAAGGAGGAGATGTTGACAGGTCGCGTTCCGCTTGACTTGACAATTTTGTCACCAGCAGGTCTTTCAACCCCAGCAGACCTGTGTCTGCCGGAAAGAGAGATCCAAGGTAGGCTTTAAATCTAGGATCGAGCACGGTGGCCAAAATGTAGTGCTCTGATTTCAACAGATTGACCACCCGTGAATCCTTGTTAAGCGAATTAAGGGCTGCATCCACAAGTCCCACATGCCTAGCGGAATCGCTCCGTGTTAGCTCCTTCTTCAATGCCTCCAGCTTCTTCTGCAAAAGCCTGATGAGGGGAATGACCTGACTCAGGCTGGCAGTGTCTGAACTGACTTCACGTGTGGCAAGTTCAAAGGGCATCAGAACCTTGCACAACGTTGAAATCATTCTCCACTGCACTTGAGACAGGTGCATTCCATCTCCTATATCGTGCTCAATTGTATAGGCTTGAATGGCCTTTTGCTGCTCCTCCAACCTCTGAAGCATATAGAGGGTTGAATTCCACCTCGTTACCACTTCTTGCTTCAGATGATGGCAGGGCAGGTTCAGTAGTTTTTGGTGGTGCTCCAGTCTTCTGTACGTGGTGCCTGTACGCCGAAAGTGTCCCGCAATTTTTCTGGCCACCGACAGCATCTCTTGCACGCCCCTGTCGTTTTTTAAAAAATTCTGCACCACCAAATTCAAGGTATGTGCAAAACATGGGACGTGCTGGAATTTGCCCATATTTAATGCACACACAATATTGCTGGCGTTGTCCGATGCCACAAATCCACAGGAGAGTCCAATTGGGGTAAGCCATTCCGCGATGATCTTCCTCAGTTGCCGTAAGAGGTTTTCAGCTGTGTGCGTATTCTGGAAAGCGGTGATACAAAGCGTAGCCTGCCTAGGAAAGAGTTGGCGTTTGCGAGATGCTGCTACTGGTGCCGCCGCTGCTGTTCTTGCGGCGGGAGTCCATACATCTACCCAGTGGGCTGTCACAGTCATATAGTCCTGACCCTGCCCTGCTCCACTTGTCCACATGTCCGTGGTTAAGTGGACATTGGGTACAACTGCATTTTTTAGGACACTGGTGAGTCTTTTTCTGACGTCCGTGTACATTCTCGGTATCGCCTGCCTAGAGAAGTGGAACCTAGATGGTATTTGGTAACGGGGGCACACTGCCTCAATAAATTGTCTAGTTCCCTGTGAACTAACGGCGGATACCGGACGCACGTCTAACACCAACATAGTTGTCAAGGACTCAGTTATCCGCTTTGCAGTAGGATGACTGCTGTGATATTTCATCTTCCTCGCAAAGGACTGTTGAACAGTCAATTGCTTACTGGAAGTAGTACAAGTGGGCTTAAGACTTCCCCTCTGGGATGACCATCGACTCCCAGCGGCAACAACAGCAGCGCCAGCAGCAGTAGGCGTTACACGCAAGGATGCATCGGAGGAATCCCAGGCAGGAGAGGACTCGTCAGACTTGCCAGTGACATGGCCTGCAGGACTATTGGCATTCCTGGGGAAGGAGGAAATTGACACTGAGGGAGTTGGTGGGGTGGTTTGCGTGAGCTTGGTTACAAGAGGAAGGGATTTACTGGTCAGTGGACTGCTTCCGCTGTCACCCAAAGTTTTTGAACTTGTCACTGACTTATTATGAATGCGCTGCAGGTGACGTATAAGGGAGGATGTTCCGAGGTGGTTAACGTCCTTACCCCTACTTATTACAGCTTGACAAAGGGAACACACGGCTTGACACCTGTTGTCCGCATTTCTGGTGAAATACCTCCACACCGAAGAGCTGATTTTTTTGGTATTTTCACCTGGCATGTCAACGGCCATATTCCTCCCACGGACAACAGGTGTCTCCCCGGGTGCCTGACTTAAACAAACCACCTCACCATCAGAATCCTCCTGGTCAATTTCCTCCCCAGCGCCAGCAACACCCATATCCTCCTCATCCTGGTGTACTTCAACACTGACATCTTCAATCTGACTATCAGGAACTGGACTGCGGGTGCTCCTTCCAGCACTTGCAGGGGGCATGCAAATAGTGGAAGGCGCATGCTCTTCACGTCCAGTGTTGGGAAGGTCAGGCATCGCAAACGACACAATTGGACTCTCCTTGTGGATTTGGGATTTCAAAGAACGCACAGTTCTTTGCGGTGCTTTTGCCAGCTTGAGTCTTTTCAGTTTTCTAGCGAGAGGCTGAGTGCTTCCATCCTCATGTGAAGCTGAACCACTAGCCATGAACATAGGCCAGGGCCTCAGCCGTTCCTTGCCACTCCGTGTGGTAAATGGCATATTGGCAAGTTTACGCTTCTCCTCCGACAATTTTATTTTAGGTTTTGGAGTCCTTTTTTTTCTGATATTTGGTGTTTTGGATTTGACATGCTCTGTACTATGACATTGGGCATCGGCCTTGGCAGACGACGTTGCTGGCATTTCATCGTCTCGGCCATGACTAGTGGCAGCAGCTTCAGCACGAGGTGGAAGTGGATCTTGATCTTTCCCTAATTTTGGAACCTCAACTTTTTTGTTCTCCATATTTTATAGGCAGAACTAAAAGGCACCTCAGGTAAACAATGGAGATGGATGGATTGGATACTAGTATACAATTATGGACGGACTGCCACGGTTAGGTGGTATAAAAAAACCACGGTTAGGTGGTATATATTATAATAATAATACAATTATGGATGGACGGACTGCCTACCGACTGCCGACACAGAGGTAGCCACAGCCGTGAACTACCGCACTGTACACTGGTTGATAAAGAGATAGTAGTATACTCGTAACAACTAGTATGACACTATGACGACGGTATAAAGAATGAAAAAAAAACCACGGTTAGGTGGTATATATTATAATAATAATACAATTATGGATGGACGGACTGCCTGCCGACTGCCGACACAGAGGTAGCCACAGCCGTGAACTACCGCACTGTACACTGGTTGATAAAGAGATAGTAGTATACTCGTAACAACTAGTATGACACTATGACGGTATAAAGAATGAAAAAAAAACCACGGTTAGGTGGTATATATTATAATAATAATACAATTATGGATGGACGGACTGCCTGCCGACTGCCGACACAGAGGTAGCCACAGCCGTGAACTACCGCACTGTACACTGGTTGATAAAGAGATAGTAGTATACTCGTAACAACTAGTATGACACTATGACGACGGTATAAAGAATGAAAAAAAAACCACGGTTAGGTGGTATATATTATAATAATAATACAATTATGGATGGACGGACTGCCTGCCGACTGCCGACACAGAGGTAGCCACAGCTGTGAACTACCGCACTGTACACTGGTTGATAAAGAGATAGTAGTATACTCGTAACAACTAGTATGACACTATGACGACGGTATAAAGAATGAAAAAAAAACCACGGTTAGGTGGTATATATTATAATAATAATACAATTATGGATGGACGGACTGCCTGCCGACTGCCGACACAGAGGTAGCCACAGCCGTGAACTACCGCACTGTACACTGGTTGATAAAGAGATAGTAGTATACTCGTAACAACTAGTATGACACTATGACGACGGTATAAAGAATGAAAAAAAAACCACGGTTAGGTGGTATATATTATAATAATAATACAATTATGGATGGACGGACTGCCTGCCGACTGCCGACACAGAGGTAGCCACAGCCGTGAACTACCGCACTGTACACTGGTTGATAAAGAGATAGTAGTATACTCGTAACAACTAGTATGACACTATGACGACGGTATAAAGAATGAAAAAAAAACCACGGTTAGGTGGTATATATTATAATAATAATACAATTATGGATGGACGGACTGCCTGCCGACTGCCGACACAGAGGTAGCCACAGCCGTGAACTACCGCACTGTACACTGGTTGATAAAGAGATAGTAGTATACTCGTAACAACTAGTATGACACTATGACGACGGTATAAAGAATGAAAAAAAAACCACGGTTAGGTGGTATATATTATAATAATAATACAATTATGGATGGACGGACTGCCTGCCGACTGCCGACACAGAGGTAGCCACAGCCGTGAACTACCGCACTGTACACTGGTTGATAAAGAGATAGTAGTATACTCGTAACAACTAGTATGACACTATGACGACGGTATAAAGAATGAAAAAAAAACCACGGTTAGGTGGTATATATTATAATAATAATACAATTATGGATGGACGGACTGCCTGCCGACTGCCGACACAGAGGTAGCCACAGCCGTGAACTACCGCACTGTACACTGGTTGATAAAGAGATAGTAGTATACTCGTAACAACTAGTATGACACTATGACGACGGTATAAAAGAATGAAAAAAAACCACGGTTAGGTGGTATATATTATAATAATAATACAATTATGGATGGACGGACTGCCTGCCGACTGCCGACACAGAGGTAGCCACAGCCGTGAACTACCGCACTGTACACTGGTTGATAAAGAGATAGTAGTATACTCGTAACAACTAGTATGACACTATGACGACGGTATAAAGAATGAAAAAAAAACCACGGTTAGGTGGTATATATTATAATAATAATACAATTATGGATGGACGGACTGCCTGCCAACTGCCGACACAGAGGTAGCCACAGCCGTGAACTACCGCACTGTACACTGGTTGATAAAGAGATAGTAGTATACTCGTAACAACTAGTATGACACTATGACGACGGTATAAAGAATGAAAAAAAAACCACGGTTAGGTGGTATATATTATAATAATAATACAATTATGGATGGACGGACTGCCTGCCGACTGCCGACACAGAGGTAGCCACAGCCGTGAACTACCGCACTGTACACTGGTTGATAAAGAGATAGTAGTATACTCGTAACAACTAGTATGACACTATGACGACGGTATAAAGAATGAAAAAAAAACCACGGTTAGGTGGTATATATTATAATAATAATACAATTATGGATGGACGGACTGCCTGCCGACTGCCGACACAGAGGTAGCCACAGCCGTGAACTACCGCACTGTACACTGGTTGATAAAGAGATAGTAGTATACTCGTAACAACTAGTATGACACTATGACGACGGTATAAAGAATGAAAAAAAAAACACGGTTAGGTGGTATATATTATAATAATAATACAATTATGGATGGACGGACTGCCTGCCGACTGCCGACACAGAGGTAGCCACAGCCGTGAACTACCGCACTGTACACTGGTTGATAAAGAGATAGTAGTATACTCGTAACAACTAGTATGACACTATGACGACGGTATAAAGAATGAAAAAAAAACCACGGTTAGGTGGTATATATTATAATAATAATACAATTATGGATGGACGGACTGCCTGCCGACTGCCGACACAGAGGTAGCCACAGCCGTGAACTACCGCACTGTACACTGGTTGATAAAGAGATAGTAGTATACTCGTAACAACTAGTATGACACTATGACGACGGTATAAAGAATGAAAAAAAAACCACGGTTAGGTGGTATATATTATAATAATAATACAATTATGGATGGACGGACTGCCTGCCGACTGCCGACACAGAGGTAGCCACAGCCGTGAACTACCGCACTGTACACTGGTTGATAAAGAGATAGTAGTATACTCGTAACAACTAGTATGACACTATGACGACGGTATAAAGAATGAAAAAAAAAACACGGTTAGGTGGTATATATTATAATAATAATACAATTATGGATGGACGGACTGCCTGCCGACTGCCGACACAGAGGTAGCCACAGCCGTGAACTACCGCACTGTACACTGGTTGATAAAGAGATAGTAGTATACTCGTAACAACTAGTATGACACTATGACGACGGTATAAAGAATGAAAAAAAAACCACGGTTAGGTGGTATATATTATAATAATAATACAATTATGGATGGACGGACTGCCTGCCGACTGCCGACACAGAGGTAGCCACAGCCGTGAACTACCGCACTGTACACTGGTTGATAAAGAGATAGTAGTATACTCGTAACAACTAGTATGACACTATGACGACGGTATAAAGAATGAAAAAAAAACCACGGTTAGGTGGTATATATTATAATAATAATACAATTATGGATGGACGGACTGCCTGCCGACTGCCGACACAGAGGTAGCCACAGCCGTGAACTACCGCACTGTACACTGGTTGATAAAGAGATAGTAGTATACTCGTAACAACTAGTATGACACTATGACGGTATAAAGAATGAAAAAAAAACCACGGTTAGGTGGTATATATTATAATAATAATACAATTATGGATGGACGGACTGCCTGCCGACTGCCGACACAGAGGTAGCCACAGCCGTGAACTACCGCACTGTACACTGGTTGATAAAGAGATAGTAGTATACTCGTAACAACTAGTATGACACTATGACGACGGTATAAAGAAAGAAAAAAAAATACCACGGTTAGGTGGTATATATTGTAATACAATTATGGATGGACGGACTGCCTGCCGAGTTCCGACTGCCGACACAGAGGTAGCCACAGCCGTGAACTACCGCACTGTACTGTGTCTGCTGCTAATATAGACTGGTTGATAAAGAGATAGTATACAATACATACAACAATATACTACTATACTGGTGGTCAGGCACTGGCAGGGCCGTCTTTCCGTATGGGCTCAATGGGCTCTTGCCCAAGGGCCCCAGGAGTATAAGGGCCCTAGGCTTATAGCTGAGGGTCCCCTCTTTCCAGGGGTACCAGATTTTTTAAAATCGGCCATGGGGAACCGGAGATATCCGACATCAAAGTAGTGGTCCCCATCCAAGCCTGTTAATTGCTCTTCCCAGCCAGATATCTCGGGTTCTGTCTGACTTAGAGTTTTTCTGAGGGTATAATCCAAAAGCTGCGACTCTCTCCTTTTGGTGGACACTGGCAGCTTGTCTCTACTATGCCCAGAACCAGAAATATCAGCCTTCAAGCGGCTGGTCCCTGCTTCAGCTCCACACGCCTAATATGCAGTTTTAGGTTTTCATTGGTGAATTGCTCTGGCACCTGAACTCTGAGCCCTAATTCCCCAGTACCTTGTGAAAAGTGGGACTCTCTAGTTTTTTATCCCGTTCAAAGCTAAGAAATATATTTTCAGGAACTTGAGATATCTTGCAGTCAAGCAAGCTGCCCTCCCACCAGAAAATTATAAATATTAAGCCCACTCCACTATCCACCCTTCCCCTACGTATTAAACACCCCCTACCACCCTAAAAGTCATGTACCAGGGCTTCTTCATTCAGCCCAATGCCCCCTTCTACAGTTTAGCCCCATTTGTGCAGTAAAGGAGTAATTAGCAGAAATGACTGCTCCAGGTCCTACATGCTTAGCGGAAGATAGAACACCCCCTACCACCCGCGGGACTTCAAAGCTGCCACTGATTGCACCCCCCACCCCTAACACTGGAGGATGGGTAGGGGGCCCAGTGCATTGCTGTGCCCAGGGGCCTACACTGCTGTTGAGACAGCCCTGGGCACTGGTCACCACTAGTCACACTGGCAGTGGCACTCCTGCAGCAAAAGTGTGCACTGTTTAATTTTAAATTAATATAATATTATGTACTCCTGGGGGCTCCTGCTATAACAACCTGCAGTGCTCCCCAGTCTCCCCCACAATTATTATAAGCTTTGCCTTTTATACATTGATGTGCAGCACACTGGGCTGAGCTGAGTGCACACAGACTGAGTCACACTGTGTGACTGGCTGCTGCTGTGTATCGTTTTTTTTCAGGCAGAGAACGGATATAGCAGAGAACGGATATATTATATTAAAATAAATAAAAGTTAACTAACAACAACTGCACTGGTCACTGTGGTAAACTCTGTCTGACTCTGCACAATCTCTCTCTCTCTTCTAATCTAATTTCTAATGGAGAGGACGCCAGCCACGTCCTCTCCCTATCAATCTCAATGCACGTGTGAAAATGGCGGCGACGCGCGGCTCCTTATATAGAATCCGAGTCTCGCGAGAATCCGACAGCGTCATGATGACGTTCGGGCGCGCTCGGGTTAACCGAGCAAGGCGGGAGGATCCGAGTCTGCTCGGACCCGTGAAAAAAACATGAAGTTCGTGCGGGTTCGGTTTCAGAGAAACCGAACCCGCTCATCTCTAATATATAGATGATGCAGCACACTGGCCTGAGCCTGAGCAGTGCACACAGATATGGTATGTGACTGACTGAGTCACTGTGTGTATCGCTTTTTTCAGGCAGAGAACGGATATATTAAATAAACTGCACTGTGTGTCTGGTGGTCACTCACTATATAATATATTATGTACTCCTGGCTCCTGCTATAACCTATAACTGGCACTGCAGTAGTGCTCCCCAGTCTCCCCCACAATTATAAGCTGTGTGAGCTGAGCAGTCAGACAGATATATATAATATTATATATAGATAATAGATGATGCAGCACACTGGCCTGAGCCTGAGCAGTGCACACAGATATGGTATGTGACTGACTGAGTCACTGTGTGTATCGCTTTTTTCAGGCAGAGAACGGATATATTAAATAAACTGCACTGTGTGTCTGGTGGTCACTCACTATATAATATATTATGTACTCCTGGCTCCTGCTATAACCTATAACTGGCACTGCAGTAGTGCTCCCCAGTCTCCCCCACAATTATAAGCTGTGTGAGCTGAGCAGTCAGACAGATATATATAATATTATATATAGATAATAGATGATGCAGCACACTGGCCTGAGCCTGAGCAGTGCACACAGATATGGTATGTGACTGACTGAGTCACTGTGTGTATCGCTTTTTTCAGGCAGAGAACGGATATATTAAATAAACTGCACTGTGCGTCTGGTGGTCACTCACTATATAATATATTATGTACTCCTGGCTCCTGCTATAACCTATAACTGGCACTGCAGTAGTGCTCCCCAGTCTCCCCCACAATTATAAGCTGTGTGAGCTGAGCAGTCAGACAGATATATATAATATTATATATAGATAATAGATGATGCAGCACACTGGCCTGAGCCTGAGCAGTGCACACAGATATGGTATGTGACTGAGTCACTGTGTGCTGTGTATCGCTTTTTTCAGGCAGAGAACGGATTATAAAGTAAACTGCACTGTCCTCACTAGTAAACTCTCTCCACTCAGTCTCTACACTTCTACAGTAACAGTACTCCTCCTAGTCAGCTCCAGTAAATCTCTCTCAGTCTCTTATAATCTAAATGGAGAGGACGCCAGCCACGTCCTCTCCCTATCAATCTCAATGCACGTGTGAAAATGGCGGCGACGCGCGGCTCCTTATATAGAATCCGAGTCTCGCGATAGAATCCGAGCCTCGCGAGAATCCGACAGCGTCATGATGACGTTCGGGCGCGCTCGGGTTAACCGAGCAAGGCGGGAAGATCCGAGTCTGCTCGGACCCGTGAAAAAAACCATGAAGTTCTGGCGGGTTCGGATTCAGAGAAACCGAACCCGCTCATCTCTATTCGAAACGCGTTAAGCTGCTGTCTATATTCTGTGGACCCGGGGTTGTCTTGAGGAGGCTGGTTCTCTATCACTGCACGTGCACTTTTTCCATCTGTGAGGATAACCTGCTGCTTGAATTTTAACTCCTGGACCCAGATGTTGGGTAGATATGCCTGTATTTGTTTGTTATAATGTGAGTGCTATTTATTAAAGATATCGTTGTTTTTAAAAAAAGACGTTATTTGCACCATTGTATATTTTCTTTTTATTTGGTGGTACTGCTTTGGAGGATTATCCAATAGAGATCCATCTTCAGAAGAGGGACAGAATTATTCTTATCTTGGAAACTACTCACTATTGAGTGAGATACATGCCTTCACTCATTTTCTGAAATGTAAGTGCAATTTTACACCATCCCCATATTACCAAACCATACAGGATTACACTATTATTGTCTCTTTCCTTTTTGGGTATATTCCGAATAACTGCCAAAGGGAATCTATCTGGAACGAGTAAAAGAACCAAGAATCCTGGGGACTGTTTGTATTACCCAAAGAGACATCTGAGGGAAGATTACATCCACTTTGGTGGAATTGACTGACTCCCTTCTGTGTATATGTAACCTCATATAACGCCTATTGAAGTCTCTATTTTGTTTTTTCCACATTTGCTTGAAGTTAGGTGTTACTTCTGAGAGGCTTTTTGTGCTGTTTGTGTGGGGTGAAGTGCGCCTATTCATATATCATCAGCCACTGTTTCTGCTGTTTTAAATTTATCAATAAACAAGCAGTCTGCACTATGAGCGCCTTTTCCTTCATCCTCTATTTTTAGAACCAATATAAAAATCTAATTAAAAATATCATATGAAAATCAATCTGTTTAAAAAAAAAATGATATAAGACCAAGGGGTAAATTTACTAAGATGGGAGTTCTATATAAGATGGGATGTTGCCCATAGCAACCAATCAGATTCCAGGTATTATATTCTAGAAGGTGCTCAATAATACCCTTTTCCACCTCTAAAGCACGGGTCGCAGCCGGGAGCCTGACACATGTGCTACCCGGCTGTGGCCCGTGCTCAGCCCCCTTTCCCACTGCGCTCACCAACCCGGCATATTGCCAGGTTGGTGACGCTGCTAGCGACGCGGCAGGGGCGGCGCTGGGAGATCACATGATCTCCCAGCGCCGCCCTTCCATAGACTGTGTACGGGTGCCGTGTCACATCGACACGGCTTCCGTTTACACTGCACAGCTTACCCGGATCACTTGATCCGGGTTGACTCTTTTCCACTAGCAAAAAACACTGGTAAATGCGCGCCCCCGTGCATTTACCCGTGTTTTTTGAGCTAGTGGAAAAGGGGTATAAATGAGAAGTCGAATCTGATTGGTTGCTGTGGGCAATATCGCATCTTAAATAGAACTCCCATCTTAGTGAATTTACCCTAAAAAATTGAGTTGAATATCTGTACTTCCATTGTACTGTACAAGGATCACTATGACCTGTGCTTTATGATATGGCAATTTATCTTCACATGATGTGAGCTATGAGACTTTTTCCTTTCATAATTCTATCTCTATCTCTACTTAATTGTCTACCTCCTCCCACACATTTATTGCAACACTTTTTCATATATCTTATGAAGGCTGTGTTTACAATATCCTTGAATATATACCATATGGCAGAGGCTTACACTTGCAAGCACACAGTGCACAATTTAAATTATATAATGCAAAGTCCAACCTCACCCGTACATTGATATTATACTCAACCCACATGATAAATATCAATGTAAACAGTCATTAACCTTGCCTTTTAAAAGTACTGTATTATAAGACTACAAATGCAAAGTTGAACCCATTGTGTCTCATGGTACATTGTGAAGGCTTCTAGATGTCACTTATGCAATATTTGTTAATGTTCTACAAGTATTAATAATAAAAACAAATTAAAGTGTTGCATCAATAACTTAACTGATGCTGTGTCCCACGCTACAGGCCCACTTTCTTAGATTGTTCATATTTTTATGTTAATCATAGTATTAACCCCATAAGGACTACATGTGCCTGCCCAGACCATTTTATCACATTTTGGGGTGATTCAGACCAGGGAGCAAAGAGATAAAAAAAAGATTAATGTTACAGCTGGGCAAAACCATGTTGCATTGCAGGTGGGGACGATTTAAAATGTGCAGAGAGATTTAGGTTTGGGATGGAGTGTACTAAAGTGCAGTCTAGGAATAAAGCTGTCCAGCATTTGTGGGCTACATGCAACAGCAGCCAGTATTTACCATGTGTGCAAAAATATAAATGTACAGTATAGGGATCATTCAGGTTTGAGACCATCAGCACAAGTATGATTTACGGTACTGTGTGCATGAGCAGGACCTGTTCTGTGCATGCGTAAAAGGGTCCTGTGGCATAGATTGACAGTCTCATGCCATTTCTAGGGTGGGGAGGGGGCAGTGACGGACTCTATTTGTAAAAATGGTGGCATGTCGCCACCAGTTAGGGGGTGGGAAGAATCCAGGGATCCCTGTTGTATGACAGATTTCCTGGCCTTTGCGATGGGTAGTTTTCTCTGCACCATGGGTGTTTCAAGCCACCTAGCGGTGGGTACTTTGATCTGATGCTGCATCCTAGGAAGCAGGTTGGATCACTAGTGCAGCACAAGGCGTCTGCATGTAATAGATGCTCCTGCTGCGTCAACATACAGCGCTATCACTGCTGCTTCCAAGCTTCCAAGGAAGTTCTGTTTTTGGTTCTTAATCATTATTAGGTTTTGGTTTTGCAGAAACCATCCTAAATATTATGATTTGGTTGTTGGTCTGGATTTCCTTAAAAATGGTTGAAAACCAGTGCTTAAAGTGGTCCTAGACAGGTGGTAGGACTACCCCCACCCCTGCCCCCGGTGACCATGTAATAAAGGTATTGCATGTGCCCCAAAAAGGGTCATGGTCTAAAAACAGGGGCGTGGTCATGCAATAGTATCCCCAATTAAAATTATGCCACACAGTAGCACAATCTTATTCACATCACACCACATAGTAGTGTCCCTTATTCATGTTGTAACACACATTAGTGCCCCTTTTACACAAAACCCACAGTAGTAGCACCCCTAATACACATAACATCCACAGTAGTAGCACCCCTAATACACATAATGCCCACAGTAGTAGCACCCCTAATACACATAATGCCCACAGCAGTAGTGCCCCTTATACAATGTCCACTGTAGTGGTAATGCCTCTTATGTAGAGCCCATAGTAGTGGTGCCACTTATGGAATGCCCCCAGCGGTAGTGCCCCTTATGTCCCCAGGAGTGATGCCCCTTATGAAGTGCCCCTATACAATGCCTCATTAGTAGTGCCCCCAGTAGTAATGTCCGTAGTGGTAATGCCCAATGTAGTATTGCCCCCAGTAGTAATGCCACCTGTAGTAATGCCCCCAGTCATTTAGTCTCCTGTAATTTAGGCCCAGTGGTAATGCCCCCTGTAGTTATGCCCTCAGTGGTAATGCCTACAGTAGTTTAGCCCCATTGTAGTTTAGCCCCCAATCATTATACCCCTGTAGGATCAATTACCTTTATATTTTTCTATTTTTTCTATGCAGGGTCAATTCTGGCTGCTTCTGCATATAGCCCACAAATGTTAGACTGCTTTATTTTTACACTGCAATTTCAATTTCAGTTTGAACACTCCACCCAAATCTAACTCTCTCTGCACATGTTATATCTGCCCCACCTGCAGTGCAACACGGTTTTGCCCAGTTGCTTGATTTTTTGCTTTACGTACAAACATGAATAAGGCCCATCATCACTACACTGAACCCCCCCCCACTAACGAGACTAAACATATTTATACATAAGTAAGAAAATTGGACAAACCCCAAAAAAACACTAGACAACACAGAATAAGACAAGATAAACTGACAGCTCCACTCAGAAATTGATAAGTTACACAAGAAATCACCACCAAACTACCAAAAGCTGCACCAAACTCTCTCAACTCCTCACTACAACTTGTCAATGTATTTTGGTGTATCTTGGCATTTTTTAGGGTTTAAAAAAAAGTGGTATATTAAAACAAATAGAAAAAAATCAGGAAGTGTTGGCTGGATTTTGATTGGTTTCCATCTGTTTGTGGCCAGTGTCCATTAAATTTACATGTGTATTTGGCATCAGCTTCCATCGGAAACAAGTAAACCTACAGTGTTTGTTGAACAAAAAAGACAATAGGCAAAGGCGATGGTTTTCAAATGTCAGGCAAAGCAAATTCTTAGTAAATGTAGATATTTTTGAAGCTCAAAACCACAAGCCATGTCAATTGATTTGGAAAAGAAGCCCAAATGGTTACTTAGTAAATAGATTTAGTTTTTAGAGAAAAAAGGCTGCTTTACTCTTTTTCTTTTAACTCACAGTAAACATATTCTATTTTAGATTTTACAGGTTTCGATGCATCTCAGATCTGTTCCTGTTGGAAATATGTGTGTACATGTGGTGGTTGGCAGAGTAGTGCACACATCAGGGCCGGTTCTAGAATTTGTGGCGTCCAGGGCAAAAGTTTCCATTGGCGCACCCCCTCCAAATTCAAAAAAGGAACAGTGAGCAAAAATATAGGGATGTGGCTTGAAGGGGAGGGGTATGACCACAGAATATTACCAATTCACATTACACCACACAGTAGTACCCCTTATACACATTCTGCCATGTTAGAGCCCCTTACACAAATTACACCACAGTAGAGCAGAGCCCCTTAAACACATTACTCCAGGTAGAGACACTTTTATACACATTAAATACCAGCTAGAGACCCTTTTATACACGTTACACCACGTAGAGCCCCCTTTTTACATGTTATGCCATGTAGAGTCCCTTTTTATACACGTTACACTAGTTATAGCCCCTTATAAATATTACACCAGGTAGAGCTCCTTATAAATGTTACACCAAGTAGAGCCCCTTGTACGCATGACACACCAGGTAGAGCACTTTTAATTAATTAATGTCTCAAATATAAATGTCCCATACTTAGAATAAACGGTATGGAAGGGTTTCACCCTAGCGGCATCCTGCTGGTGCAGATCACTTACCAATCTTCCTACAGTATGTGTGCTGTCCTGCAGTGAAATTCAGGTGTCCACAATGTTCGTCCTGCTGGGCTAGTTGGCGGCCACTTCACCTCCTTGTTTGCTTCAATGGTGGTCAGTGCAGCCCCTGGCTTGCTGTGTTTTGGCAGTCCTAGGGGCTGAGGAGACTACGGAGTGTAACTCTTATGGCCGTGACTTCCTGGTTGCGGGTCACATTGATGCGTTGCATCCCACCATGCAACATAGCGCCAATTTACAAATCCACGATAGTGAGAAAACTGCAATCTCTGAGCTCCCAGTACACGACAATCCTGTTTGTAATCGACTTCACTGCAAAAAGTAAAAGTGTGAAAATCCGCACGTAGCTATCGGTGACTCTGCGTCCAACTCGTGCTTTGAATCTTGCGCTATATATTGCAAAATTGCTAGGAAAATATGGACACATCTGTAGATGGGCAGCATGGAAGGTGTAATGGTTAGCATTACTGCCTCACAGCACTGAGGTAATGGGTTCAATTCCCACCATGGCCCTAAATGTGGGGAGTTTGTATATTCTCCTCGTACTTGCATGGGTTTCATCTGGGTACTCTGGTTTCCTCCCACAATCCAAAAACATACTAATAGGTTAATTGGCTCCCAACATAATTAACCCTAGTGTCAATGTGAGTGTGTGTACATGTGGTAGGGAATATAGATAGTAAGGTTCACAGAGGTAGGGAATCATGTGAATGGCTAAATGTACTCCGTAAAGTGCTGCAGAATATGTGTGCACTATATAAATTACTGGTAATAAATAATAATAATAATAATAATAATAATAATAATAAATACACTAGCACAACTACCATCTGCCTGATACAATCAGGTAGGGGGCAGATTAGGGAGCATACACTCACTGGGGGGCAGCATAATGAGTGGGGCCTGTCTGCTACAATTGGTATGGTGGGGACAATTGGTGGGGGGGACACATTGAGGATTGTTTGAGGAAGGGGGCCCCCAAATCGGTGTCTTGATTAGGGCCCCATAAGGTCTAAATCCACCTCGGCTATGGGGGTACAGCTGTGTTAGATGGGAAGGGATGTGGGAGTTGTTACTTACCATACCATGCGGTGGCCGCTCCCAGTATGCCATGCAGTACGTGATGTTGTCAGCTGTCATCAGGCACCACATGGCATTCTGGGAACGTGGAGGGTCGGTGCTGTACAGCTTTATCAAGTGAATAAACATGGTGGCGGACGATAGCAGACGGGGCGCTGGCGGGATGACTGCGGCAGTGCCCTTAGGCACAGCTCCCCTGTCAATAGCCCTCATCGTGAGCGTAATGTATCTGGCCCAATCAGCAGTCCAGTGGCTTAGGGGTCTTTTTACTAAGCCATGGGTGGAGATAAAGTGGACGGAGATAAAGTACCAGCCAATCAGCTTCTAACTACCATGTCACAGGCTGGGTTTGAAAAATGACAGTTAGGATATGGTTGGCTGGTACTTTATCTCCATCCACTTTATCTCCGTCCCAGGCTTAGTAAATAGACCTCATAATCAGTAGTGTGGTTTTTTAAATTAGTACAGATGTGGCCTCATACATCTACCCACAATACACCATGCAGTGTGACATGCCTGGCGTGAGTGAGCCCCCAGGTACCGTGCTACTTTTTTGCCAAAAATGTATCTTGCACACCAGGAGACTCTGCTGACTCAGTAGCACACAGGTATATAAGTGTTGCATATCACTTTCATCAGCAGAGTCTCCTAGTGCATCCTCGTCAAATTGCATTGCATATTTCAAAAAGGTGCCCGATGCTAGTAGAGGACACATATGTAGGTACAGCTGTACTTACTGTTGTTACACTGATTAGGGCATGAAGCAGAGCTTCTAGCTGATTAGGGTTGTAGCAGCTCATCATCCAGTGTTTGTACTCAAGGTGCGGGTTAGGGGTGCAGGCGGCTATAACAAATGTATAAAGCAATGTAATGTAAGATCTGTCTGGAGCTAATGGAAAACATCCTTCTTCCACTATGTCATTCTATGCAGAAAAAAAATGTCATTGCACATGCGCAGTACTTTGTCCGTTGGCCATCTTGGTTAGGGATGCCTGAAGGACCACAATTTAGTATGCACAGAAGCACTCTCCTATACCAACAGTTCCAGATCTAAGTAAAGATACAGGGCTGTATGTACAGTTTAGCACTACAAGGTCCAGCATGCTCTGGAAGCCATGGTATGAGGGCCATGAATCTAATTAAGACTCACTTTCTTACCCTCCTTCCACCACAACAGGGGCATGGAATGTGCCCTAGTACTGCCATTGTGACATGAATCTCCTGATTTTGCTGCTACCAGCCTAAGCAGTCAGCAGCGGTACTGGTGCTACTCTTAGCAGGGTGAGTATACTTTTTCTTTTACATAACGGCAAAATCCTTGATGAAGATGATGATTATCACATCAATTATAATAGCACCACAAGTGTAATCAGAGGCTTAAAGGCATACATTGTGGTTACTTCCACTTCTACATTCTATGTAAGCAAAACATCCTATGTTTGCCCATCCCTCCACATGTCTTCCTGGCTGAAGGGAAGAAGTTATAAGCATAAAAAATGGAAGACCAAACAGAGGGAATGACACTTACATAGCTTACACCCAACTCAGATCCACATTGTATATTAATGTATTCATTGAGGTGGAGGCGAAGAACAGAGGTACAGCTGGACAGTGATTACATTGTAAACCTCTCCCTTGGCTACCAATGCATCAGTTCCCATTTCTCCCTTTGGTGAAACGAAAGTGAAGATACACAGTTTGACAATGGAAAGTGTACAGACATCTTATAAATTTCATTCACACATAAAATTATATTTGGAACAACACATTTATAAATGAAGAAGTCAATGGACTTTTCTAAACTTCACTAAGTGATCATTTAGCTATTATTAATGAATCACAGAATGCAAATACTGTAAAATATACAATAAAGTCTGTATGTATGAAGTTACAGAATGTTAATGTTTTTTAAATGCAGAGTACAGTACAGTATATCACTGTAACACAATAAAGTATTATAGATCAAGTAGTCTAAATAGAATATGCAAACGTCTCACAAAACAATAATACTACAGTATATAAGGGGGTCCGTTTAATTTGCCAGCTATCAGGATCTCGGCAGTCAGGATACCAACGCTGGAATCCCACCAGCTGGCAATGCAGCCAGCCGACGCTACAGGACTATTCCCACTCGTGGGTATCCACAACACCCATAGAGTGGGAATAGAGTTTGTGGTGAGCGCAGTGAGCCATCACGCCCACAGTGTGGCGAGCGAAGCGAGCCTGCAAGGGGGACTGTTTGCGTTTGCCCCGCTGCCGGCATACTGACCGCCGCGATGCCGCTGTCGGTATATTGACAGCCGGCATCCCGGCCACAGGTAAATCATACTGAATCCACATATAAGTAAAGGGAGAATAACCAATAGAAGTAATGGGAGAATAACCATAAAGCACAGAGAAGGCATTCATTACACCATGGTGCTTATCTGTCTGAAATGTTGTAGCCTGCCAGTAGTTTCTTAGTAAGAGCCAACAATATGTTACAGTACATGCAGCAAAGTATGTCAGAGGTTCTTAAGTAGACAGATCAGTATATTTTAATTGCACTTGGATAGATAACTAATCTGCTGGCTCGCCCCTTCTATCCACAATCAGCTCAGTGTTATATCTATGGGAAATTAAAATACACAACTCTGTATATATGATGTAATAGCCTCTTTGGAAAAAATAAAAGATAGATAAATGCTTGTACAGTAAAAGAAGCAGAAGAACAAACAGTATACAATCTACATATAAATGAAAGTTACTTGAAGGTGAACAGCTCATTTAGAGAAAGTAATGGTAGATTTTGTTCTTATTTAAAATGAATAGATATTTACCCATCAAGAAAATTGTCAAATGCATGCATCTAATATACTATAAGACAACAATTATAACCCAGCAATATAATTGTATCATTTTTGAAGACAGTATATTTTATATTTAAACATTTGTTTTGCCAAAGAATTGTGATAGTAGGGCTGAAATAACTTTGACCCTATTCTTAAGGGATAGGACACCCACTTAGTTTTCCACATTTTGAATGCAGGTCTTTATTTTTGGATCTCCTAAGTCATATTTCAGGGAATCGCAGCCAACAAATTTGTGAATCAGATTTCAATTATCAGAAGTTTCACCTCCTAAAGAATCAGACAAAGCCATCCCCTGAAGGAACACAACAGTGACTAGTGATTGTCTATCACTCAGGGCTGTGACTCCCAGAGGCCTGAAGGGATGAATGCACACCCCTGATATCACTGGTAAACATCTGCTCTACCATTATTTGCTTTGGGAGCTGGTTCTGCAGCAATAATGGGATCAGCCCTCTTTCTACTACAGACTTCTGTTTAAGTACATATTTGATTAAATAAAATAAGAAAACATTTCCATAGTGAAAAAAAATCCACAGAAATGCACAATAGTAAAATTAAATTGACTTTAAGGGATATATTCAATTAAAGTCGGATCCATTCCGACATGTATTTGTTAGAGATGAGCGCCTGAAATTTTTCGGGTTTTGTGTTTTGGTTTTGGGTTCGGTTCCGCGGCCGTGTTTTGGGTTCGAACGCGTTTTGGCAAAACCTCACCGAATTTTTTTTGTCGGATTCGGGTGTGTTTTGGATTCGGGTGTTTTTTTCCAAAAACACTAAAAAACAGCTTAAATCATAGAATTTGGGGGTCATTTTGATCCCAAAGTATTATTAACCTCAAAAACCATAATTTACACTCATTTTCAGTCTATTCTGAATACCTCACACCTCACAATATTATTTTTAGTCCTAAAATTTGCACCGAGGTCGCTGTGTGAGTAAGATAAGCGACCCTAGTGGCCGACACAAACACCGGGCCCATCTAGGAGTGGCACTGCAGTGTCACGCAGGATGTCCCTTCCAAAAAACCCTCCCCAAACAGCACATGACGCAAAGAAAAAAAGAGGCGCAATGAGGTAGCTGTGTGAGTAAGATTAGCGACCCTAGTGGCCGACACAAACACCGGGCCCATCTAGGAGTGGCACTGCAGTGTCACGCAGGATGGCCCTTCCAAAAAACCCTCCCCAAACAGCACATGACGCAAAGAAAAAAAGAGGCGCAATGAGGTAGCTGTGTGAGTAAGATTAGCGACCCTAGTGGCCGACACAAACACCGGGCCCATCTAGGAGTGGCACTGCAGTGTCACGCAGGATGGCCCTTCCAAAAAACCCTCCCCAAACAGCACATGACGCAAAGAAAAAAAGAGGCGCAATGAGGTAGCTGACTGTGTGAGTAAGATTAGCGACCCTAGTGGCCGACACAAACACCGGGCCCATCTAGGAGTGGCACTGCAGTGTCACGCAGGATGTCCCTTCCAAAAAACCCTCCCCAAACAGCACATGACGCAAAGAAAAAAAGAGGCGCAATGAGGTAGCTGTGTGAGTAAGATTAGCGACCCTAGTGGCCGACACAAACACCGGGCCCATCTAGGAGTGGCACTGCAGTGTCACGCAGGATGTCCCTTCCAAAAAACCCTCCCCAAACAGCACATGACGCAAAGAAAAAAAGAGGCGCAATGAGGTAGCTGTGTGAGTAAGATTAGCGACCCTAGTGGCCGACACAAACACCGGGCCCATCTAGGAGTGGCACTGCAGTGTCACGCAGGATGTCCCTTCCAAAAAACCCTCCCCAAACAGCACATGACGCAAAGAAAAAAAGAGGCGCAATGAGGTAGCTGACTGTGTGAGTAAGATTAGCGACCCTAGTGGCCGACACAAACACCGGGCCCATCTAGGAGTGGCACTGCAGTGTCACGCAGGATGTCCCTTCCAAAAAACCCTCCCCAATCAGCACATGATGCAAAGAAAAAGAAAAGAAAAAAGAGGTGCAAGATGGAATTGTCCTTGGGCCCTCCCACCCACCCTTATGTTGTATAAACAAAACAGGACATGCACACTTTAACCAACCCATCATTTCAGTGACAGGGTCTGCCACACGACTGTGACTGATATGACGGGTTGGTTTGGACCCCCCCCAAAAAAGAAGCAATTAATCTCTCCTTGCACAAACTGGCTCTACAGAGGCAAGATGTCCACCTCATCTTCACCCTCCGATATATCACCGTGTACATCCCCCTCCTCACAGATTATCAATTCGTCCCCACTGGAATCCACCATCTCAGCTCCCTGTGTACTTTGTGGAGGCAATTGCTGCTGGTCAATGTCTCCGCGGAGGAATTGATTATAATTCATTTTAATGAACATCATCTTCTCCACATTTTCTGGATGTAACCTCGTACGCCGATTGCTGACAAGGTGAGCGGCGGCACTAAACACTCTTTCGGAGTACACACTTGTGGGAGGGCAACTTAGGTAGAATAAAGCCAGTTTGTGCAAGGGCCTCCAAATTACCTCTTTTTCCTGCCAGTATAAGTACGGACTGTGTGACGTGCCTACTTGGATGCGGTCACTCATATAATCCTCAACCATTCTATCAATGTTGAGAGAATCATATGCAGTGACAGTAGACGACATGTCCGTAATCGTTGTCAGGTCCTTCAGTCCGGACCAGATGTCAGCATCAGCAGTCGCTCCAGACTGCCCTGCATCACCGCCAGCGGGTGGGCTCGGAATTCTGAGCCTTTTCCTCGCACCCCCAGTTGCGGGAGAATGTGAAGGAGGAGATGTTGACAGGTCGCGTTCCGCTTGACTTGACAATTTTGTCACCAGCAGGTCTTTCAACCCCAGCAGACCTGTGTCTGCCGGAAAGAGAGATCCAAGGTAGGCTTTAAATCTAGGATCGAGCACGGTGGCCAAAATGTAGTGCTCTGATTTCAACAGATTGACCACCCGTGAATCCTTGTTAAGCGAATTAAGGGCTGCATCCACAAGTCCCACATGCCTAGCGGAATCGCTCCGTGTTAGCTCCTCCTTCAATGCCTCAAGCTTCTTCTGCAAAAGCCTGATGAGGGGAATGACCTGACTCAGGCTGGCAGTGTCTGAACTGACTTCACGTGTGGCAAGTTCAAAGGGCATCAGAACCTTGCACAACGTTGAAATCATTCTCCACTGCACTTGAGACAGGTGCATTCCACCTACTATATCGTGCTCAATTGTATAGGCTTGAATGGCCTTTTGCTGCTCCTCCAACCTCTGAAGCATATAGAGGGTTGAATTCCACCTCGTTACCACTTCTTGCTTCAGATGATGGCAGGGCAGGTTCAGTAGTTTTTGGTGGTGCTCCAGTTTTCTGTACGTGGTGCCTGTACGCCGAAAGTGTCCCGCAATTCTTCTGGCCACCGACAGCATCTCTTGCACGCCCCTGTCGTTTTTTAAAAAATTCTGCACCACCAAATTCAAGGTATGTGCAAAACATGGGACGTGCTGGAATTGGCCCAGATTTAATGCACACACAATATTGCTGGCGTTGTCCGATGCCACAAATCCACAGGAGAGTCCAATTGGGGTAAGCCATTCCGCGATGATCTTCCTCAGTTGCCGTAAGAGGTTTTCAGCTGTGTGCGTATTCTGGAAAGCGGTGATACAAAGCGTAGCCTGCCTAGGAAAGAGTTGGCGTTTGCGAGATGCTGCTACTGGTGCCGCCGCTGCTGTTCTTGCGGCGGGAGTCCATACATCTACCCAGTGGGCTGTCACAGTCATATAGTCCTGACCCTGCCCTGCTCCACTTGTCCACATGTCCGTGGTTAAGTGGACATTGGGTACAGCTGCATTTTTTAGGACACTGGTGACTCTTTTTCTGAGGTCTGTGTACATTTTCGGTATCGCCTGCCTAGAGAAATGGAACCTAGATGGTATTTGGTACCGGGGACACAGTACCTCCAACAAGTCTCTAGTTGGCTCTGCAGTAATGATGGATACCGGAACCACGTTTCTCACCACCCAGGATGCCAAGGCCTCAGTTATCCACTTTGCAGTAGGATGACTGCTGTGATATTTCATCTTCCTCGCAAAGGACTGTTGAACAGTCAATTGCTTACTGGAAGTAGTACAAGTGGGCTTACGACTTCCCCTCTGGGATGACCATCGACTCCCAGCGGCAACAACAGCAGCGCCAGCAGCAGTAGGCGTTACACGCAAGGATGCATCGGAGGAATCCCAGGCAGGAGAGGACTCGTCAGAATTGCCAGTGACATGGCCTGCAGGACTATTGGCATTCCTGGGGAAGGAGGAAATTGACACTGAGGGAGTTGGTGGGGTGGTTTGCGTGAGCTTGGTTACAAGAGGAAGGGATTTACTGGTCAGTGGACTGCTTCCGCTGTCACCCAAAGTTTTTGAACTTGTCACTGACTTATTATGAATGCGCTGCAGGTGACGTATAAGGGAGGATGTTCCGAGGTGGTTAACGTCCTTACCCCTACTTATTACAGCTTAACAAAGGGAACACACGGCTTGACACCTGTTGTCCGCATTTCTGGTGAAATACCTCCACACCGAAGAGCTGATTTTTTTGGTATTTTCACCTGGCATGTCAACGGCCATATTCCTCCCACGGACAACAGGTGTCTCCCCGGGTGCCTGACTTAAACAAACCACCTCACCATCAGAATCCTCCTTGTCAATTTCCTCCCCAGCGCCAGCAACACCCATATCCTCCTCATCCTGGTGTACTTCAACACTGACATCTTCAATCTGACTATCAGGAACTGGACTGCGGGTGCTCCTTCCAGCACTTGCAGGGGGCGTGCAAATGGTGGAAGGCGCATGCTCTTCACGTCCAGTGTTGGGAAGGTCAGGCATCGCAACCGACACAATTGGACTCTCCTTGTGGATTTGGGATTTCGAAGAATGCACAGTTCTTTGCTGTGCTGCTTTTGCCAGCTTGAGTCTTTTCATTTTTCTAGCGAGAGGCTGAGTGCTTCCATCCTCATGTGAAGCTGAACCACTAGCCATGAACATAGGCCAGGGCCTCAGCCGTTCCTTGCCACTCCGTGTGGTAAATGGCATATTGGCAAGTTTACGCTTCTCCTCCGACAATTTTATTTTAGGTTTTGGAGTCCTTTTTTTACTGATATTTGGTGTTTTGGATTTGACATGCTCTGTACTATGACATTGGGCATCGGCCTTGGCAGACGACGTTGCTGGCATTTCATCGTCTCGGCCATGACTAGTGGCAGCAGCTTCAGCACGAGGTGGAAGTGGATCTTGATCTTTCCCTAATTTTGGAACCTCAACATTTTTGTTCTCCATATTTTAATAGGCACAACTAAAAGGCACCTCAGGTAAACAATGGAGATGGATGGATTGGATACTAGTATACAATTATGGACGGGCTGCCGAGTGCCGACACAGACGTAGCCACAGCCGTGAACAACCGCACTGTACTGTGTCTGCTGCTAATATATAGACTGGTTGATAAAGAGATAGTATACTCGTAACTAGTATGTATGTATAAAGAAAGAAAAAAAAAACCACGGTTAGGTGGTATATACAATTATGGACGGGCTGCCGAGTGCCGACACAGAGGTAGCCACAGCCGTGAACTACCGCACTGTACTGTGTCTGCTGCTAATATATAGACTGGTTGATAAAGAGATAGTATACTCGTAACTAGTATGTATGTATAAAGAAAGAAAAAAAAACCACGGTTAGGTGGTATATACAATTATGGACGGGCTGCCGAGTGCCGACACAGAGGTAGCCACAGCCGTGAACTACCGCACTGTACTGTGTCTGCTGCTAATATATAGACTGGTTGATAAAGAGATAGTATACTCGTAACTAGTATGTATGTATAAAGAAAGAAAAAAAAACCACGGTTAGGTGGTATATACAATTATGGACGGGCTGCCGAGTGCCGACACAGAGGTAGCCACAGCCGTGAACTACCGCACTGTACTGTGTCTGCTGCTAATATAGACTGGTTGATAAAGAGATAGTATACTACTAATATTATATACTGGTGGTCAGGTCACTGGTCACTAGTCACACTGGCAGTGGCACTCCTGCAGCAAAAGTGTGCACTGTTTAATTTTAATATAATATTATGTACTCCTGGCTCCTGCTATAACCTATAACTGGCACTGCAGTAGTGCTCCCCAGTCTCCCCCACAATTATAAGCTGTGTGAGCTGAGCAGTCAGACAGATATATAATATATATAGATGATGCAGCACACTGGCCTGAGCCTGAGCAGTGCACACAGATATGGTATGTGACTGACTGAGTCACTGTGTGTATCGCTTTTTTCAGGCAGAGAACGGATATATTAAATAAACTGCACTGTGTGTCTGGTGGTCACTCACTATATAATATATTATGTACTCCTGGCTCCTGCTATAACCTATAACTGGCACTGCAGTAGTGCTCCCCAGTCTCCCCCACAATTATAAGCTGTGTGAGCTGAGCAGTCAGACAGATATATATAATATTATATATAGATAATAGATGATGCAGCACACTGGCCTGAGCCAGAGCAGTGCACACAGATATGGTATGTGACTGAGTCACTGTGTGCTGTGTATCGCTTTTTTCAGGCAGAGAACGGATTATATTATGTACTCCTGGCTCCTGCTATAACCTATAACTGGCACTGCAGTAGTGCTCCCCAGTCTCCCCCACAATTATAAGCTGTGTGAGCTGAGTAGTCAGACAGATATATATAATATTATATATAGATAATAGATGATGCAGCACACTGGCCTGAGCCTGAGCAGTGCACACAGATATGGTATGTGACTGAGTCACTGTGTGCTGTGTATCGCTTTTTTCAGGCAGAGAACGGATTATAAATAAAAGTGGTGGTCACTGGTCACTATCAGCAAAACTCTGCACTGTACACTACTGAGTACTCCTAATGCTCCCCAAAATTAGTAAATCAAGTGTCTCTCTAATCTATTCTAATTCTAAATGGAGAGGACGCCAGCCACGTCCTCTCCCTATCAATCTCAATGCACGTGTGAAAATGGCGGCGACGCGCGGCTCCTTATATAGAATCCGAGTCTCGCGATAGAATCCGAGCCTCGCGAGAATCCGACAGCGTCATGATGACGTTCGGGCGCGCTCGGGTTAACCGAGCAAGGCGGGAAGATCCGAGTCGCTCGGACCCGTGAAAAAAAACATGAAGTTCTGGCGGGTTCGGATTCAGAGAAACCGAACCCGCTCATCTCTAGTATTTGTCGGAATGAATCCGACAACCCCTATTCAATCCCATTATTTCAGAGATCTTAAGATTTAATAAAGTGATAAGAGAGCATTTATATATTCAACTGCAGTCGAAAAACTGCCATCTGTCGAAAAGACGGCAGTTTCCGACTTTTTAAGGTCGAATCCTGATTCGACCTATTCAAAGCTTTTCGACAAGTTAAGGCATTCGACTTGTCGAAAAGCATGTGGATCGGCGGAATAGCTGCCGATCCACGTGTTAATGTCGAAAACGGGGCCAAATCCGACAGGTTTTGGCCCTGTTTTCGACCATCTCAATCCGACATCAAAATGATGTCGGAATGAGATGGACCCAGAGGAGTCGAGGGGGGCGAGCCGTGAGGGGACAGCCGGCGGCATCCAGAGGAGATCAGCGCTATGGAGTAGCGCTGCAGCTGGATGTCACTCAGCCGCCCGACCTCACGGCAGCTTCCACCCAGCTCCAGCTTGCTGCTGGAGCTGGGTGGAAGCTGCTGTGAGGTCGGGCGGGTGAGTGACATCCAGCTGCAGCGCTACTGTAGCGCTGATCTCCTCTGGATGCCGCCGGCTGTCCCCCCGCGTCAGCTGCCTGAAAAACGCTCCATATCTGTGCTCAGTATGCTGCAAATATCTGTGCTCAGTGTGCTTTATCGTGGGGACTGGGGACCACCAGTATTATATAGTAGGAGGACAGTGTAGAGTTTTGCTGACCAGTGACCACCAGTATTATACGTTCTCTGCCTGAAAAACGCTCCATATCTGTGCTGCATTGTAGTATATAGTAGGAGGACAGTGCAGAATTTTGCTGACCAGTGACCACCAGTATTATATCAGTACGGTACAGTAGTCCACTGCTCTACCTACCTCTGTGTCGTCAAGTATACTATCCATCCATACCTGTGGTGCATTTTAGTTGTTGTGCGCAGTATATATAGTAGGAGGACAGTGCAGAATTTTGCTGACCACCAGTATATAATATATAGCAGTCCGGTACAGTAGTCCACTGCTCTACCAACCTCTGTGTCGTCAAGTATACTATCCATCCTTACCTGTGGTGCATTTTAGTTGTTGTGAGCAGTATATATAGTAGGAGGACAGTGCAGAATTTTGCTGACCACCAGTATATAATATATAGCAGTACGGTACAGTAGTCCACTGCTCTACATCTGTGTCGTCAAGTATACTACAAAAGTTCAGTAAAATGAACCAAAAATCTAAATTAAAAGCGCCTGAGGAGAAGCGTAAACTTGCCAATATGCCATTTACAACACGGAGTGGCAAGGAACGGCAGAGGCCCTGGCCTATGTTCATGGCTAGTGGTTCAGATTCACATGAGGATGGAAGCACTCATCCTCTCGCTAGAAAATTGCAGTGCCACTGCTAGATGGGCCAGGTGTTTGTGTCGGCCACTTGGGTCGCTTAGCTTAGTCACACAGCTACCTCATTGCGTCTCTCTTTTTTTCTTTGCATCATGTGCTGTTTGGGGACTATTTTTTAAATCTGCCATCCTGTCTGACACTGCAGTGCCACTCCTAGATGGGCCAGGTGTTTGTGTCGGCCACTTGGGTCACTTAGTTTAGTCACACAGCGACCTTGGTGCACCTCTTTTTTTCTTTGCATCATGTGCTGTTTGGGCACTATTTTTTAAATCTGCCATCCTGTATGACACTGCAGTGCCACTCCCAGATGGGCCAGGTGTTTGTGACGGCCACTTGGGTCGCTTAGCTTAGTCACACAGCTAACTCATTGCACCTCTTTTTTTCTTTGCATCATGTGCTGTTTGGGGAGTATTTTTTTTGAAGGGCCATCCTGCCTGACACTGCAGTGCCACTCCTAGATGGGCCAGGTGTTTGTGTCGGCCACTTGGGTCACTTAGCTTAGTCACACAGCGACCTTGGTGTACCTCTTTTTTTCTTTGCATCATGTGCTGTTTGGGGACTATTTTTTGAAGTGCCATGCTGTCTGACACTGCAGTGCCACTCCTAGATGGGCCAGGTGTTTGTGTCGGCCACTTGGGTCGCTTAGCTTAGTCACACAGCGACCTTGGTGCACCTCTTTTTTTCTTTGCATTATGTGCTGTTTGGGGACTATTTTTTGAAGTGCCATACTGTCTGACACTGCAGTGCCACTCCTAGATGGGCCAGGTGTTTGTGTCGGCCACTTGGGTCGCTTAGCTAAGTCAAACAGCGACCTTGGTCCACCTCTTTTTTTCTTTGCATCATGTGCTGTTTGGGGACTATTTTAATCTGCCATCCTGTCTGACACTGCAGCACTCCTAGATGGGCCAGGTGTTTGTGTCGGCCACTTGGGTCGCTTAGCTTAGTCATACAGTGACCTTGGTGCAAATTTTAAGACTAAAAATAATATTGTGAGGTGTTCAGAATAGACTGGAAATGAGTGGAAATTATGGTTATTGAGGTTAATAATACTATGGGATCAAAATGACCCCCAAATTCTATGATTTAAGCTGTTTTTGAGGTTTTTTTGTAAAAAAACACCCGAATCCAAAACACACCCGAATCCAACAAAAAATTTTCAGGGAGGTTTTGCCAAAACGTGTCTGAATCCAAAACACAGCCGCGGAACCGAATCCAAAACCAAAACACAAAACCCGAAAAATGTCCGATGCACATCACTAGTTCTAAGTAGCTCTTTATATGGGTAGTTGTCTTTAAACAGCAAATAAAATAATAATATTTAAATATTATGCCAGTTTTTAAAGCCTAGGGTGTTTATCAATTTATTGCTCTCAGTTCCCAGCTTATCAGAGAAGCCATAAAGATAAGTGAGAGGAGGAAAAAGTTTCTGTTTTACAGCACTGTAATGATATTGACTGCTTCTCCTATCTGACATAACAAAAAGCACATACGTATAAGGAACACTGTAATGAATATAACATACTATCTGATACATCAAGCCTCGGGGAAACATTACCTACACTGTTTGCTCTTTAAGCTGTAATCTTGGGAAAATCCAGATGCATGTCCATTTTGTGAGGTCACAACATGCCTTACAACGCAACACACATTCTCAGTTTTATAAACAGAATTATATTGAGCTTTTGAAATGTAGCTTATCAACACATATCCATGTGTAATTATTTCCTGCCACTTTGGGAACACATGAATATAAATAGCACATTTATGGCAATGTAAAGTCATTACTCACAACCACTAGATTTGCATTTTCACACCTTTTTTTCAATTATTGGGAAAAGTATAATTACATTTGGTGACATCAGCTCTTTTGCCTTCCAATATCATCTCCATGCTGATGACACTCAGATCTACTATTCCTCCCCCTCTCTCTTCACTCATACCTCCAACTGTCTCTCTGCTACCTCTTCCAGGGTGTCCCAGTTCTGTCTTAATCTTAACATGTATAAAGTGGGGTACACAAGGAAGGAGGTGTGCTGAGCGATCTAGCACAGACTGTTCAGCACACATCTCTCCCCCCGCTCAGCACACATCTCTCCCCCCGCTCAGGGGCGAGGGGTGGGGATGGGGGGGGGGGGGGCACGCTCATTTCACACAGCTGTGAAGTGAGCAATCTAGAACCGGCGATAGCGATGCGCTCGTCGCTATGGGGCATACACACGGAGCGATGTGTGCTTCATTTTTAAGCAATCTAGTCAGATTGCTTAGAAATTAAGAACACGTCACTACGGGTGTTCCCCCCTTAAAACTGAGTGGATCATCTTTCCATTCTCCCAAATAAACTCACCTCTCACAATTTCATTATCTATTGACAGCACAACTATCTCCTGTAGACGCCAAGTACTCTGTCTTGCAGGCTATGTGTTTAATGTGTATATGAAACATAAATGCATTTTATTTTTAGACTTTAGTCCCATCCCCAAGATATCTCTTTATGGTACGCGAGTACAGGTATTACAAAATACGGAAAATTGTGAAATCCAAAATACTTTTGGTCAAAAGCATTTTGGGGACAAGAGACTCAACCTGTAGTATTATTATTATTATCTTTTATTTTTAGTCAAGATCAGCATAAGGAGGTAATGAGAGGAAAGTTAATAGTAGAGCAGTCAGGATGGAGCGGCAGCCTCTAGTCTAGAGTGAGGATTGTGTATACTGTGTGGTAGTGGAATCAGCAACATTGTGAGATAGCATGACAGGGGACAAACTGTTTTTGTGAATAGCACCTTCAGAAAAACACTGCTGTGGAGTTGAAACGTCGGATTCACTATGCCTGTTTAATTATGTTTTGAAACATAAATTGACATTTTTTATTACAAAGTTCCTGTCGTCTGGGGAGACACACCAGTCACCTTAAGAGGTTACCATGGATTATAACCAATGTGAGAGGTCGGTCATCAATTGTGTAGAACAGGATGGCCTATGGGAAAGGGCAGGAGAGGTTACTATTGAGAGAGAGAGAAGACTAGGCCATATTAACAACCTGTTTTTCCTACAGTGATCCAGAGTAAAAAAAAAGGAAAGAAAGGAAGGCTGTGCTTTGGGAGGAAAGAACAATTAATTACACTAAGTGTGTCAATTTAAAAAGAAAAACAATTTATTAAAAACAATATTCTGTGCAATAAATATTATACCCCATAAATTTATGAATAAAAAGGGAATAGTTTACCCAATATATTGGGTCAGGAAATATGGTGTAATACAATGCAGGGAATCCGTTCCAAATAGTTCCCTTAATAAGATGGAAGTCCAGTAAGGGTCCAATTTAGAGAGTCTTTTGTGCAATTAGCGAGTCCAATTATTCCTTCCATACACCGCTAGAGGATTGTAAAGTGTGTCCCATAAATAGGTGGTACCTCATGCAATACGATGATTGGATGGTGCCTCTCTAAGGTTCCTCTGGATAGCTGACAGATCGCTAAAGGATGGTAAAGCGTGTCCCATGTAGGTGAGTACCTCATGTAATACGGTGATTTGGTAGTGCCTCTCTAAGGCTCCTCCAGATGGCTGGCAGATGGCAAGGGCTGGTTCGGATTCAAAAAGGGGATTGTCCTGCTCCAATGGATAACACCTTACACGTTTCGCTGCATAAAGCTTGCAGCTTTTTCAAAGGTATCCAGAGTAATGGAGAGACTTTAAAGGAGCACTGTCCTTGTTCACATAAATGAACAGATCTCTGCTACCCTTATGATCATCACATTCATCCTCTGATATACTTTGAATTGTTATAAACTTTATAAATTGCTAAAGATAGTTTTGGGACATATAGAATATTGTTCAGATTTTGACTTGGAAAATTATGGGAATTATAGCAAAGAAAAAAATATATAAGTAAGTTGTATTAAAGACAGTTTGACTGTCATTTCATATGTGCAAACATCAATAGAAGCAGGAAATATTCTAGTGAGTATACAGGGGATAATTTATCCAGACAGATTTGAGTCATAAAACAACATATTATAGATATTGTACAGTATGTCAAAGAGCAATAAATGTGAATGTGCAATGGGAACTACATGAAAGAATAGTTGAAAAACATCTTATAAACCTATCATAATTGCCCTCATTCCGAGTTGTTCGCTCGCTATCTGCTTTTAGCAGCAGTGCAAACGCTAAGCCGCCGCCCTCTGGGAGTGTCTCTTAGCTTAGCAGAAGTGCGAACGAAAGGATTGCAGCACTGCTACAAAAAAAGATTGTGCAGTTCCAGAGTAGCTCGAGACCTACGCCTACCTTGCGATCACTTCAGACTATTTAGTTCCTGTTGACGTCACAAATACACCTTGCGTTCGGCCAGCCACGCCTATGTTTTTCCAGCCACTCCTGCGGTTTTATCTGGCACGCCTGCGTTTTTTCACACACTCCCCGAAAATGGTCAGTTACCACCCAGAAACACCAACTTCCTGTCAATCACTCTGCGGCCAGCAGTGCAACTGAAAAGCATCTCTAGAGCTTGTGTAAAACTGCATTGGCTTTTGTGAAAGTACGACGTGCATGCGCAGTGCGCACCATACGCATGCGCAGAATTGCCGATTTTTTGCCTGATCGCTGCGCTGTGAACAAAAGCAGCTAGCGATCAACTCGGAATGAGGGCCAATGTTAGATGTACTAGGGTAACTAAAGCATTAGTACTTGATTACAGGGTTATGTAACTGTCTTATTTCCCTTTGTTTTCAGCCAGGGGCATTTTAACAGAGGAGGGCGCCCATGTCCCGACTTCGGTTGGACCCCCTCCTTTTCACATCAAAGTAGATTCTGGCATTTTGTCAGAGTCTACTGCTCATATGCAGGTCTCCGGAAATGTCCACTCTCTGCAAGTCCAACTGAAAATGATGGGAGTTCCCAACAGCAGAAGTACTTTCTGGTAAGAGGGTGTCTTTAGAAGGTGAATAGAAACCTAATTTATTCTGCAGCAGTACAATGACCACAAACATACAGCCAATGTCATTAAGAACTATCTTCAGAGTAAAGAAGAACAAGGAGTCCTGGAAGTGATGATATGGCCCCCACAGAGCACTGATCTCAACATCATCTAGTCTGTCTGGGATTACATAAAGAAATAGAAAGATTTGAGCAAGCCTACATTCATAGAAGATCTGTAGTTAGTTCTCCAAGATGTGTGGAACAACTACCCTGCCAAGTTCCTTAAATGCTGTGCAAGTGTACCTAGAAGAATTGATGTTGTTTTGAAGGTAAAGGGCGGTCACACCAAATATTGATTTGACTTAGATTTCTCTTTTGTTCATTCACTTTGCATTTTGTTAATTTATAAAAAGAAACTATTAGCACTTCTATTTTTGAAAGCATTTATACTTTGCAGCATTTTTGCCACACCTGCCTAAATCTTTTGAACAGTACTGTATATTTATTAATTCCGCCTATACAATAATTAGGAAAATAGTAGAAATAGTTACTTCGTGTACCATTTAATAAAGAGCAAGTAAAGATTGAAACCATACACAACCGCTGTAAACTAGTTAACTTGTATTCTATGATAATTATATAATACAACATCTTCATAAACTTCCAGATGTTTGAATTCGTAATATTAGGTTGACAGTCACCATGGTCATCAAATGTCAACAGGCAGCATGTCGATAAGTTATTTGTCTTGTAACCCTAACCTGTCGGTATGCCATACATGTAGGCATTTTGACCACGTGTTAGTTGTCAACATTTCAACCTTGTTGACATCATCACATATTACATTCTAATGTCAACTGTATCAATGTCCACATAGTGTGTGTCAACATCAGATGTTATACTCCAACTCCAACACAATAATACGTTAAATGTATTTCTTATAATTTTCTCCTATAAAAAAAATATTTTTAGTTTTAGCTTATTGTTCTCAAAAAACAGATTCAAATTGTGTCTCTGCATTTCAACTGCATGTAGTAAGACTAAACACTTTGTGACACACTCACTACAATATGTCTTGTACATCCTCTTATAATTCCTGACAACGATGATTTATTATCCTTTTAGCAATTATTACAGCCCAAAATTGTATCAGTGTAATTATATATTACACAGCTTTCACATCCAAGTTTGCAACACAATTTTTTCAGTATTAATTTAAGAGAAAGTGGTACATCTTTAGCCATAGATAGCTACTAAATGTATATTACCCAAATGTACTGATTTCTAAGAAATCACATTAAATCATGATCACTATAGATTCATGTTAACACATGGATGTGGATCATTGGATCAATCTGAATTAGGTCGACAGTTAATACTGTAGGTCGACCCCATATGGTCGACATGCAACAGGTCCACATGGTCAAGAGGTCGACATGTATAAGGTAGACAGTACAAAAGGTCAACAGGTATAAAAGTTTGACAAGGAAATGGTCGACACAAAAAAGTCAACATTTTTTGGGGTGTCATTTTGTACGTTAAACCAAAGCTTTGCTCGCCACACTTCACGCAAAGTACCTCGCTCAATTAACACCATGCTCGGCACAGGTTACTAGTCCCAATCATACTCCACATGGATGGTAAATGATGAAAAAGTTTAAAAAATCCCTAAAAACTTGTGTCGACCACATGTGTGTCAGCCATTGTCATGTCAACCACTTGAACCTGTTGACCATAAGCACTGTAGACCTTTCACATGTTGACCTTTAGACCATGTCGACCTGTCAACCTAATGCACGGTCACCATATAAGCATATGGAACATGTCAAGAGGGTCAGTAGGTCAACACATACAAGTTAGACATAGACAATACAAAGGACAACAGGTACAAAAAGTCAATGCTTCAAAAGGTCAACATTGAAACAGAAATAAGGTCAAGGAAAGTTTTTTTGGGTGTGCCATTTTTGTATATTAAACCACATGTGACCACAATTATTGTAATGCTTTACTCACCGTGCTTCAGGCAAGGTGCATTGCTCTGCTAATGCTATGCTCAGCACAGGTTACTAATCCCAATCGTAGTATACGTCAGGGGCAAATGCAGGATTTCTAGAGGCGCAGGTGGGAGATTCATTCCACAATCTCCCACTTTGCGGAACATTGCGGCGGGAGTCTGGGGAAGTGGTTGACGAACCAACAGATGTGTCAACATACACCTTTCCTATATCCTGCCATAGACTCAGAGATTTGGCTATGCCTTGTGATTTTTCATAATTTGCTTCTTTAATATGCTATTTTATACATCTTCTATTATGGCAAAAAAAAAATTTAAATCCATCCACTCACTACCCATAGAAAAAAGCTTAGCCATGCTATGCATGGCATGCCTAATTTAGCAAAATAGAAAAGGTGTATGTGGGCCAACCCAGGACATATATGTACACATTAGTCTTTTTATACAATGAATATATAGATGTTCGACAGTATATGCTGTATCAAACTTTTAATATAAATAACATAAGTGGTCAGGAAAAGGTTAAACATCCCATAATATAAAAACACACACACGCACACACACACACACACACACACACACACACACACACACACACACACACACACACTAGAACTGCATATTATAAGCACACATTCTCCCACTTCATGGTAAGGTTTCTGTCTTTTCTTCCTGGCAGCTACTCTCTGGTACAGGGTTCAGATCCACACAACCAGCAAATATGGTAGAAGAAGCTGCTACCACTGCACATGTGCAGCAGCTCCGCCCTGTCTCTTAAACTACATAAAGGCAGTTCAAGTAATTGTATTATATACTGTTGCTTTTGTGATCATAATTTGATCTGCTGGCCAAGAGGAAGGGGGGATTCCTGGCAACTGGAACCCCATACCCCCTGCATTTGCCTATGCATGTGGATGGTAAATAATGAAAAATGTGGAAAAAAAATCACAAAATACTGGTGTCAACCATATATGTGTTGACCATTTGAACCTATTGACCTTTTGTACATGTTGATTTTAAACACTGTCAACCTTTTACATGTTGACATTTGGACCCTGTCAACCTTTTTTGCCTGTGAACCTAATACATGTTGACCATATGCAACATATGCAACAAGTTGACAGCAAGGGTTAAAGTGGCCGTAACGGGGTGGAACTGCATTCCATCACTTCTAATTGAAAGCGGAACCAGTTCTGCTGCGCCCGGCCACCAACAACTAAGCATCAGGTCCCGGCTGTATTGTAAAGTTGTCAGTGGCTGCCAGCCAATCCAGGCCCGCAGACCAGCTGCAGTGCCAATCAAAAGAAGGGGCGGCTATTTCAAAATCTTGCGTAAGCCAATCATGGCTTATGGACCACCAGCCAATGAGAAACTGCCAAGCAACAGCTTCTCATTGGCTGACAGTCCACGAGCCATGATTGGTGTGCAATCAGCGCCAGATTCAAGCGCGGACCCTTCTTTTGAATAGCAGTCAGTCCATGATCCGGGACTGTCTGGCGGCCGCTGCCAGCTTTACAGTGCAGCCAGGATCTGATGCTCCAGGCTCCAACCTCTGATGCATGGTTTGAAAGAGAAAGGGGACCCGATGCTCCAGGCTCTCAGGACTCAGGGGGTGAGATGGGGGGAAGCAGGGGGTGAGATGGGGGAGAAGTGAGAGAAGCAGGGGGTAAGATGGAGGGGTTAGAGACAAAGAGGGTAAGATGGGGGAGGGGGGAGAGAAGCAGAGGGTGAGATGAGCAGGGGGTGAGATGTTGGAGTGAGAGGAACAGATGGTGAGATGGGGGTGAGAGTAGCAGGGGGAGAGATAGAAGCAGATGCTGAAAGGCTAGCAGGGAGTGAGATGTGTAAGGGATAAGTAAAGAAGAGAAAGATGCAGGTGATCAGACACAAAGGAGAGGATATAGGGAGTAAGGGTTGAATGAAGATATGGAAACATGAGGAGAGTGACAAAGGAAACAAGAGAGCAGAAGGAACACATTTAAGACATAAGAGAGGCGAGCAAAGGTTGTTCAACATATCCTGCTATATTGTGCACCACATCTAAAATTAGGGGGAGGGGCACTGCTGTGGATATAGTGTGTGTAAGTGGCACTGCGACTGTGGGCATTGTGTGTGCAAGTAGCACTGCTATTGTCGGCATTGTGTGTGTAAGGGTCTCTGCTACTTTGAGCATTGTGTGTGTAAAAGGCACTAGTATTTGGGGCAATGTGAATAAGATTGTACTACTGTGAGGAATTATTTTGAATTCAGGGGTACTATTGTGTGGCCACACCCTTCCTTGTTAGGCCACACACCCTTTTGCAGTGCTGGGGGGGGTTGGGGGAGATGAGTTCCCCCACCTCTCCAGGACCACTTTAAGCCCTGGTCGATAGGATCAATAGGTCGCCATGTTAAAGGTAGATAGTACAACAGGTACAACAGAATGACAGGGTCAAAAGGTCCACATGGAAATGGTTGACACAAAAAAAGTTGACACTTTTTTTTGTTTTTGTGTGTCATTTTGTATGTTTAACTACATGTGACCCAAATAGCATAATGCTGTGCTTGCCACACTTTGGGAAAGGAGTCTCTCTGTACTAATGTTGCACTCGGCATAGGTTACTATTCCCAATCCTAGTACATGTGAATATTAAATGATGAAAAAAATGAAAAAATCCCCCATAAAATAAGAATTTACTCACCGGGAATTCTATTTCTCGTAGTCCGTAGTGGATGCTGGGAACTCCGTAAGGACCATGGGGAATAGACGGGCTCCGCAGGAGACTGGGCACTCTAAGAAAGAATTAGGACTACTGGTGTGCACTGGCTCCTCCCTCTATGCCCCTCCTCCAGACCTCAGTTAGGGAAACTGTGCCCGGAAGAGCTGACACAATAAGGAAAGGATTTGGAATCCCGGGTAAGACTCATACCAGCCACACCAATCACACCGTACAACTCGTGATAACTATACCCAGTTAACAGTATGAATAACAACTGAGCCTCACTGAACAGATGGCTCATAACAATAACCCTTTAGTTAGGCAATAACTATATACAAGTATTGCAGACAATCCGCACTTGGGATGGGCGCCCAGCATCCACTACGGACTACGAGAAATAGAATTACCGGTGAGTAAATTCTTATTTTCTCTCACGTCCTAGTGGATGCTGGGAACTCCGTAAGGACCATGGGGATTATACCAAAGCTCCCAAATGGGCGGGAGAGTGCGGATGACTCTGCAGCACCGAATGAGCAAACTCAAGGTCCTCCTCAGCCAGGGTATCAAAATTGTAGAATTTTGCAAACGTGTTTGATCCCGACCAGGTAGCAGCTCGGCAAAGTTGTAAAGCCGAGACCCCTCGGGCGGCCGCCCAAGAAGAGCCCACCTTCCTCGTGGAATGGGCCTTCACAGATTTAGGATGCGGCAGTCCAGCCGCAGAATGTGCAAGTTGAATCGTGGAGCAGATCCAGCGAGCAATAGTCTGCTTAGAAGCAGGAGCACCCAGCTTGTTGGGTGCATGCAGGATAAACAGCGAGTCAGTCTTTCTGACTCTAGCCGTCCTGGAAACATAGATTTTCAGGGCCCGGACTACATCCAGCAACTTGGAGGCCTCCAAGTCCCCAGTAGCCGCAGGCACCACAATAGGTTGGTTCAAATGAAACGCTGATACCACCTTAGGGAGGAATTGGGGACGCATCCTCAATTCTGCTCTGTCCATATGGAAGATCAGATAGGGGCTTTTACAGGACAAAGCCGCCAATTCTGACACCCGCCTAGCCGAAGCCAAGGCCAAAAGCATGACCACTTTCCACGTGAGATATTTTAATTCCACGGTCTGAAGTGGCTCAAACCAATGTGATTTTAGGAAATCCAACACAACGTTGAGATCCCAAGGTGCCACCGGGGGCACAAAAGGGGGCTGAATGTGCAGCACTCCCTTAACAAATGTCTGAACTTCAGGCAGTGAAGCCAGTTCTTTTTGAAAGAAAATAGACAGGGCCGAAATCTGGACTTTAATGGAACCCACTTTTAGGCCCATAGTCAGTCCTGACTGTAGGAAGTGCAGAAAACGACCCAGCTTAAATTCTTCTGTGGGGGCCTTCATAGCCTCACACCAAGCAACATATTTTCGCCATATGCGGTGATAATGCTTTGCTGTCACATCTTTCCTAGCTTTTGTCAGCGTAGGAATGACTTCAACCGGAATGCCCTTTTCCATCAGGATCCGGCGTTCAACCGCCATGCCGTCAAACGCAGCCGCGGTAAGTCTTGGAACAGACAGGGCCCCTGCTGTAGCAGGTCCTGTCTGAGAGGCAGAGGCCAAGGGTCCTCTGAGATCATTTCTTGCAGTTCCGGGTACCAAGTCCGTCTTGGCCAATCCGGAACGATGAGTATAGTTCTTACTCCTCTCTTTCTTATTATCCTCAGCACCTTTGGTATGAGAGGAAGAGGAGGGAACACATAAACCGACTGGTACACCCACGGTGTCACTAGAGTGTCCACAGCTATTGCTTGAGGGTCCCTTGACCTGGCGCAATATTTTTTTAGCTTTTTGTTTAGGCGGGACTCCATCATGTCAACCTGTGGCCTTTCCCAACGGTTTACAATCAGTTGGAAGACTTCTGGATGAAGTCCCCACTCTCCCGGGTGGAGGTCGTGCCTGCTGAGGAAGTCTGCTTCCCAGTTGTCGACTCCCGGAATAAACACTGCTGACAGTGCTATCACGTGATTTTCCGCCCATCGGAGAATCCTTGTGGCTTCTGCCATCGCCATCCTGCTTCTTGTGCCGCCCTGTCGGTTTACATGAGCGACCGCCGTGATGTTGTCTGACTGAATCAGCACCGGCTGGTTTTGAAGCAGGGGTCTTGCCTGACTTGGGGCATTGTAAATGGCCCTTAGTTCCAGAATATTTATGTGTAGGGAAGCCTCCTGACTCGACCATTGTCCTTGGAAGTTTCTTCCCTGAGTGACTGCCCCCCAACCTCGGAGGCTTGCATCCGTGGTCACCAGGACCCAGTCCTGTATGTCGAATCTGTGGCCCTCGAGAAGATGAGCACTCTGCAGCCACCACAGCAGAGACAACCTGGCCCTCGGGGACAGGGTGATCAGCCGATGCATCTGAAGATGCAATCCGGACCACTTGTCTAACAGATCCCACTGAAAGATCCTTGCATGGAATCTGCCGAATGGAATTGCCTCGTAAGAAGCTACCATCTTTCCCAGGACTCGCGTGCAGTGATGCACAGACACCTGTTTAGGTTTTAGGAGGTCTCTGACCAGAGATGACAACTCCTTTGCCTTCTCCTCCGGGAGAAACACCTTTTTCTGTTCTGTGTCCAGAATCATACCTAGGAACAGCAGAAGCGTCGTAGGAACCAGCTGCGACTTTGGAATATTCAGAATCCAGCCGTGCTGTTGTAGCACTTCCTGAGATAGTGCTACTCCGACCAACAACTGCTCCCTGGACCTCGCCTTTATAAGGAGATCGTCCAAGTATGGGATAATTATAACTCCCTTCTTTCGAAGGAGTATCATCATTTCGGCCATTACTTTGGTAAATACCCTCGGTGCCGTGGACAGACCAAACGGCAACGTCTGGAATTGGTAATGGCAGTCTTGTACCACAAAACGGAGGTACACCTGGTGAGGTGGGTAAATGGGGACATGCAGGTAAGCATCCTTGATGTCCAGTGATACCATGTAATCCCCTTCTTCCAGGCTTGCAATAACCGCCCTGAGCGATTCCATTTTGAACTTGAACCTCCTTATATAAGTGTTCAAGGATTTCAAATTTAGAATGGGTCTCACCGAACCGTCTGGTTTCGGTACCACAAACATTGTGGAATAGTAACCCTTCCCTGTTGAAGGAGGGGAATTTTTATTATCACCTGCTGGAGGTACAGCTTGTGAATTGCCGCCAGTACTACCTCCCTGTCCTGGGGAGTGGCTGGCAAGGCCGATTTGAGGTAACGGCGAGGGGGAGACGTCTCGAATTCCAGCTTGTATCCCTGAGATACCACTTGTAGAACCCAGGGATCCACCTGTGAGCGAACCCACCGGTCGCTGAAGTTCCAGAGACGGGCCCCCACCGCACCTGGCTCCACCAGTGGAGCCCCAGCGTCATGCGGAGGATTTAGTGGAAGCAGGGGAGGATTTTTGTTCTTGGGAACTGGCTGTATGGTGCAGCTTTTTCCCTCTACCCCTGCCTCTGGGCAGAAAGGACGCGCCTTTAACCCGCCTGCCTTTCTGGGGCCGAAAGGACTGTACCTGATAATACGGTGCTTTCTTAGGCTGTGAGGGAACCTGAGGTAAAAATGTCGACTTCCCAGCTGTTGCTGTGGAAACGAGGTCCGAGAGACCATCCCCAAACAATTCCTCACCCTTGTAAGGCAAAACCTCCATGTGCCTTTTAGAATCCGCATCACCTGTCCACTGCCGAGTCCATAATACTCTCCTGGCAGAGATGGACATTGCATTTATTCTAGATGCCAGCCGGCAAATATCCCTCTGTGCATCTCTCATAGATAAGACTACGTCTTTAATATGCTCTATGGTTAGCAATATAGTGTCCCTGTCAAGGGAATCAATGTTATCAGACAGGGAATCAGACCATGCTGCTGCAGCACTGCACATCCATGCTGAAGCAATAGCAGGTCTCAGTATAGTACCTGAGTGTGTATATACAGACTTCAGGATAGCCTCCTGCTTTCTATCCGCAGGCTCCTTTAAGGCTGCCGTATCCTGAGACGGCTGACAATGTTAAATTCCTTTGTCGTATAAACAACCCTTATGAAGCTAAGAACACTGTACGCTGTTTACTTAAGAAATACCGTAATGATACGCTATTTGCGTAACGATCGCTCAGCCGTAGGCGAGACGCTCAAGCGTCACGTTCGCTCACGGCCCAGTGATCACAGGACACGTTATTGGTTATGTCTAGGGGAAAGATTCGCTGTAGCGTAGCTTACGCTCGAGACCACGAGGAGGTCACCAGCGATGCAGACGCTCACAACACTATACCTTTATGTTAAAACCTTATACCAATGAAATACACAGAATACCTTAATGTGAATACAGGGTGTAAGTGCAACCTTGTGTAACCTGACTATCTACAAAGCTGCTTGTGCGTCACCGACGCTCAAGTGAACACTTAACACTATAGTAAATACACAGATACTGGTTTAGGTTCCAAGGCCTATTAACTGTATTATATCTAATATACTTGTAAAAGGGGATAACAGTACATATGATACACTACAATATAACAAAGACTTCCTAACCACAGAACTAAACAATAAATACAAAAAGACAATACTACACTGACCTAAATGCAATACAATACTATCTAATACAATACAATACTAGCCTAGTCTAGGGGAGATATGAGAGAACAGATGAGAGAGAGAGAGAGAGATTGGCTCACAGAAAGACAATGATAACATTAAATAAGAGACAACATGGTTGCAGATAAAACTACACATGTGAGAGACAATCGCTGCGCAGTTAGTCAATGCTGAATACAGCATGGGATGGAAGCTAGACTCCATTTTGAGAAACCTCCACTTGATTCCAAAGACCACACCACATGGCTGAAAGGGGGAGGGGAAGACATCCAGCAGCAGCCATTTTAGATTTGCAGGTCCAAACACATGGCACTCTATACTAAACCACAATCACATAGCAGAAAACACAAGACTCCATTTTCTTCCAAAATGTCCAAGCCTCAAAACAATGCATATGTTCTGATTTTACAATTCCAAACCATCTAAAACACCTTTCACAATTTCAAGCAAACACAGTATCTCTATAACCAGAGCATATGAGTTATCACAAGACCAGACCACCAGGTACTCACAAGTATCAGCCTGCCATTGCTACCAGCACATATTCAAAAGTACTGCATGGTGGTATTTATGATTAACAAGATCCCAGCTACCATCACAGATTCCACAGGGCACCAACACTAACACCCAACAATCATCACAGATTCCACAGGGCACCAACACTAACACCCAACAATCATCACAGATTCCACAGGGCACCAACACAAACAAGTTACAATCACACGGCTGCGCAAGCCTCACCATCCCCAAGCCATTTGTTTCACCAAACCAACCACTCTATGCTTACCCATCTTTCCACAACTACCCCACCTCAAACCACACATTTAAAACTACTCTATGCCAATCAGCCATGAGATATTGATTTTATGATACTTAGCCTTTGTTTCGATGGCGAGGATCCAGCCATGCTTCTGAGAGCTCTGTTCTGAGTCCAGCCACATCACATCTGCTCTCTGAGGCAAAACAAGCAACACTGAAAAACTACCTTCCTGTTTGACCAGTCCCTGGGGGAGGGGTCTCTCTAGCTTTTGTATTGAATCACTGTTCTCTTTGTATATGCTAATCAGGTTCAGCCCTGAAAACTTAGTTGATCATCCATTGTTCCCAACAAAGCTGATCTTAACTTTTATACATATAATCATATCTATCCGCTGCAATGTCCCACGACAACACAATAGGTCTCAAACTAAACCACACCTGATTCTGCTTGCTTCAATACCAAACATGATGTGTTTATCTGGTTCGGTTCGAATGATACACATCCATGACATTAATTCATTAGCCAATTCTAAATCTCCATGATGTCTGGTGCTGTTCATTATTATAACCATGTACTGTATGAAACAAGTGCCGAATCCATCTCTGTGCCATGTCCGAGAAATGCGTGTGTTTCCATATATTGCTGTGCTCGCTGCGCATATTTGCAAGTATAGCGACTTATATGTGTGCAGTTTATATGGTCTCTCTATGTAATATTTTTGACTTTGACAGTCCACCCTTTGGCAGTCACCAATAACTGCCACTTCCTAAAACATTTCAAAAAGAGAAAAATATATGTCAGGGGTTAATACATTTCCATGGTTGGGTAAGGGAGGAGAGAGGAGAAGATGTGAAGAGGGTATGACCTAGTGAGAAAGCAGAAGCATGTGTGTATGAATCCATGTTTGGGGGGTCATGTATCATCGTGCCGTACGTGTTGTACATCAAGCTTCGAGGTATTGCGAAGTATACATTTGAATTCCTTCTTATCCCGTACTAAGGGTCTGTGGATGGGCTGTCAAACTTTACCGAGCTCATTTCGGCTGTGGTTGTAACAAAATGGGGGCGCACATTTTAGTTGATGATACATGAATGGGGGAGGTATGTGGTTGCTGATATCTGTGCCTGTATTCCCTATCGTCTATGTGTGTCATTACCTGAGGGTTGTAGAGATGAAGATAAAGAACACTTATGGAAAATGCAATGATATTCTATGTCAGGGAAATGTACATCTGTCGTCGAAGTTGTTTTCGGTATCTGTTGAGAGTCGTCTTCTTTGCGCTGTATTGCTCCTTAGGCATGAGCAACAAGCTTTGTCTGAGCCATCAGATTTACAAAAATGTTGGGCTAGCGTGAGTTTAAAAATACTAGGGAAACTGGGGATCCATGGCAAAGTTCATCAAGTGTCCATATTTAAAGTTGTCAAATCTTCTTCTTTGGTCCATCCGTTGTCTGTATACATCTCGTTTCGTCAGCTTCCTCGTCCAAGGGGGTCTTTGTATCTGGGAGAAAAGCAGAAAAACAGGTGAAAGAAACGGACCGTATAATCGCATTTTCATCACATTCTGGTTTCTATCATTGGGTCATAAATCAAATCCAGGTTAATTACAGTTTCCTCACTCCTCAAGCTCATCACTTTTGTACTTTGTTTGCACCTCATTAAAGCCTGCCCGCATCTAAATATCAATCCAATCGATATAATGACACCCAAGATACATAGTAGAAACTTTCCAACATCCATTATGACTCCTTGAGCCCAGTCTCCCAAACCGGAGAACCAATTTCGCGGGTTCAACCATGACACCCAACCAGTCAGCTCATTACCTACAGCAGCAAGGGTGAGATTGTGTTTTCGACGAAATTCCCGCTTCAATTGGAGAATATCATCCATCTTTTGGTCTATGACCTCTACCGGATCCTCGGTACTATTTGTGATATACGTGCAACACTTTATGCCGTACTGTGTTGCCAATGTAACACAATATCCGCCTGTTACTGCTGTAAGATAATTAAGAACCATCCTATGCTGAACTAGTTCTGTTTTGTAAGCTTGAAGTTCTCTTCCAGTGTATCTAAACGTGTCATCATACATTTCAGTGATATTATCTAACAAATTGGCGAGTGCGGAAATGTATTTATAATTCATCACTCCTCGAGCGGTACGAGTGAAATCTAACGCTACCAGAACCTGAATCCCGGTGGATTCATGGATAAGATCAGAGGCCGGATGCTCTAACCTTTCTGACAGTTGTCTTTTAACTCGGTGCTCGTAATGAGTGTGAGTATAAGGAGCTTGGGCACCACGGTGTATGTCCTTCATTTTGTCATGTGTAACAGTCATCACTTCAGGCAATACTTTTCCAATATAACACAATCCTTCAGAGTTTGGGGCTAGCCACTTGTACGCCTTTCTCCCGCATATGAAATATGCGTCATCGGGGAGAACATAAGGGACGGAGAAGGACATGACCATGTTACAAACCTTCCAGGTGAAATCTCCTGACCCTAATTCTTCCATCTGCCTAATGCACGCATCAGTTTGTATGACATGTGCACAGTATCCTGGTGATACCTCTCCAACTCTAGCAATCCTATTTCCTAAGGTATATCGATACCGAAAAGATTTTCCTCTACTGGCTATGTGGCGTACCAGCTCTGTATCTGTAGGCATTCTATCTGCTCTGTGTGAAAAGGTCATGGTAAGGTTGCTCCATGACACTTCCCAATTTCCCGGTTTTCTGGGATTGGAGATGTTAAAACATAAGAGGGACCTATCCACATGGTATTGGTGGAGCTTCAAACTAGGAGGGCTGGAGATATTAAACCTCCTGTCCACCGGTCTCCCACCCTTTAGCTCAAGTACCTCCCCTACCGTTAAAGGAAATGGTACTAGCCCTGATTTACTATGACCCTGAGGTACTTGAGAGCATACCCAACAATCTGTTTGGTTCAACACGTTACCCACTAGAGAGTGATAGTCACTCAATGGATGCCGGTCCATATGGATATTAAAACTAGATTGGCATTTCTTTATAAACCCATCTTCAATGACATTGTTACAAAGCCTACAGATACAGTTTTCTTCAGCTAACAGTGTTTACAAATAACATGGCTGTTAGATCGTTTCCGGTACTCGCCTTTGCTCGGTGCTTGTGTTGCTATTGGAAATTTACACCTCCGTCTCAGTCATCAGGACCTTTCTGGACTCTTTCTCGACCTCACTGATACTCTCACCGAAACAGACTGCTCTGGTCAACATCATGGTCAACGGGAAAATCCATATCACAGTCTCTTGGGGCAAGTCCATCTTACAGGAGGAGAAAAGAAGAAATTTGTAATGGGGTACAAAAAAATTAGTTTGAGGGGGAGAGAACTCGTTACGATAATAAGTTCTCTCGTCTTGTTGTTCTTCTTGTTCTGCTGTCCTCTCAAAGGTGTTGTCTCTCAGTCTTCAAAAACGATCATTCTGGTGATGCAATATTCCTTCCTAACCGACGATCTTTCTGTAAGGAGCAAAAATCTTGCATTACCATTTGTCTAACTGATGTGTGACATACCATCTTTAAACATGAAAACATGAGTGAGAAGAGAGAGGAAAACAAGAACAAAAGAGAGAATAATTCATATGCATATATATATATTTTACATAACTTGACAATAACCATCAATAGGAAAAGAGAAACAAAGCATTTTTAAAACGTTGTCAACATTAAGAAAACATTGTCAGACTATTTGGCTGTCATATCTATGTGTCTACTGGTCTCCTTGAGCAGTCCCTCCCCACCAGCACCTGCATTACTCCACTGTCTGTATCTGGCCAGAAATACATTGTGGCGGAGGTCATGCTGGGGTTTGGTAGACTTCTGCAAGGACCAAGTGGATATGCAATGTGTGAATTCTTACCACTACTAGTCAGAGATGGGGATAGAGAGAGGGAGAGAAAAACATTTTTCACAAATACATTTACAACGTTTAACCTGGTCATTCCTGTGTCTTCAGTGAATGACCTCCCAATTTATTAACCGTTACCTCAGGCTTGCCTCCATTCCTAATAATCACCTTTCCTAACTATATATTATGGGTGTGGCCCAAAATTCTTCCTATATGATCCCTGCTTGTAATTTGGTGTGTCATAACTTTTGCTCATTTTCATGTCTAGGGGGTCTAACTTTATGTGGGTTATTGCAGTTCTCTTTTGCACAGATCACAACTCCTTAAGTTCCTCCATGTGCCAATGGCCTGGGGTTTTGGTTGATTTGATGCCTCCTCAAACGTTTGGATGCTCATCACCCTCAACCGCTTTCCCTGTACCTACCTGGTTCCTTGGATACCATGATTATGTCGTTGTCTAGGGAGTTGATATGCCTTCTGTGAATCTTTGATCATACAGTTAGATCTTTCCTAGGATCTGGGTAATCAGACATGATTGATCTCAATTCTGTCCGGGACCAGGGATGGCGCATTGCACTGTCCTTGACGGGAATGATTCCCTGATCGTCAGTCTTCCCATTGGGGACTGTGATCACCCTGACAGGACTAAACTCAATTACATCACCTTGTTTTGGTCTTACAATATGGGGTACATTTGTTTGTGCGTGATATAAAACATTGTACGTACCTGTGGACACGACCTCACCTGACCCTCCGTTAGGGGGTTTGATTATTGCCTTTACCAATTTGGTCGCGTCCACCTGGATGTCTTGTAGGATGGCTTCTTTAAGAGGTGCCGACATCGTTCTGGGCTCACTTTCTTGTTGGTAATCCTGAGGGAAGTTTAACATGGGGTGCGACTTGCACAGGTTAACATTTGTAATTTTTACACTTTCATTTTCATAAACATTATTACATTTAACACTTTCATTCTTAATACAGTTACTAAGTGCATTTTTATCGTACAACATTGTGCCATTTCTCTGCAACCATAATCCTCTTCAATGCCATGTCTCTCCTCTCAAGATGAAAGTTAGATATGTAAGTTACATTTCTTTGCATTTCACTTTCCTGTTGCCATAACTGCAAACAATCATAATGTTTAACTCGTTGTTTCCAGGATTTTATGAGACAGATCCTCCGCCTTAAATTATGCAACACCTCTAAGTCAAAACTACCTATCCCGGGAAATGGTGCCTTATCCCCCGCAGTCATTCGTGTCCATTCATCACAAAAGGTCTCAGTGTGGGGACCATATTTCCCCCACATTACTAACCGAGCAGACCCTCGGGGTCTGCAAGCCTCTGGAGTCTGAATCCTGACCTCCGACCGTCTCTGTGTTGTGCACTTGGCTGCCATTGTGGACCTTTTTAACACAGAAAAACTTCCTAAAGTGCACCAAACACAGAACTTCGTTGGAAATCCTTAAAGCTCTTCCACTGAACTTCTTCTGCTCCGGGTATCCCCGTTCCGCCTTCTAGCAGACACGTGTAGCCGTTGCAGGCCCTATCTCTAGAGATTTTCCTGAGAAAATTCCCTTCCTTTTTCTTTTACACAAATCACGCTTGCATGTGCTCCCTACAACACGTATGAGGGCAAGATTTACGCATGGATATACGACCTCATATCACGTTGCGTTATTGGTCACACATACAACCGTGCGGTCCAATCGTACCACTTATAGACACTTGTTGCCCATAAATGGTAGGATCATTGGAGTCTCCCTACTGTGCTCCAAAACAGCCAGAGCGTAATACAACGAAAACTTTATCACACTCTGTTGCACGTTTTCACTCAGATCGTGCTCATCACGTTCCACATAGATCACACAAATCACAAAGTCCACAAAGCGGAATTCAATACCGTTTTATCACATAGATCACAAAGTCCACAAAGCGGGATTCAATACACTCATACCGTTTTCAACCCACTATCATTCTTATAGTTTTCTGATCAGAAAAATCATTTCCCGTAGTCTGATAGCTCTCCCCAGAGGCGTTACAGTAAAGTAAGGTATTTAAACTAAATTTTGGAAACTGAACAAATGTGTGCTATTGTCTTGTGGCTTCTGTATCGCCTTACTATAAGCGATATTTCACTATATAAACGCTTACCAAACACCACACAGTATCTTCTATGCTGTGTGCTTGTTTTTTCTCAGCACGTTATCAATGCAAATGGCAAACAGGAAGGTGAGATGTGAAACTTACACAGATGAAAATGCAATTCTAAATTTAATCTAATAACATACATTGATGTAAGCACACGCATATGAAATTACATATAAGTACCAATCACTATTACTTATGATTGACTATGATATAGATTAAATAAATGCATTAAAAAAAAACTCATTTAATTATGATTTCTTTTTGACAGTGGATGGCTGATTGTTTCCTGAGTCAACTGAAAACCAGCCGCTCAGAAAAAAAAAAAAAATTTTTTTTTTTGACCTTCCCAAAATGGCCGCTGCTCCTCCCCCTTCCACCTCCATGAGGGTCACACAAAATGGTGGACAGACCATGCGGCCTCTTGTCACAAAGAAAGTCATCATTCAAAACTCCTAAAGTTATTCTAGGCCTGAGTGTGTAGTTGGCACCAAATTGAAATAAAAACCAGATTTTCAAAGACAATAGCGTACTGTTCTTACCTCCGGTTACCGGGTTCCTTCAGCACTCTTTATCTAAGCGAAGCAGACGCTTATCCCGTCAGCACTGTGAGACAACCTCCCACCCTTTGCTGGAGGGATAATGTCTGCTGATCTACCTAGTGCAGATATGAGAAGTATAGGACGAGCCCGCAATTGACAATGTTAAATTCCTTTGTCGTATAAACAACCCTTATGAAGCTAAGAACACTGTACGCTGTTTACTTAAGAAATACCGTAATGATACGCTATTTGCGTAACGATCGCTCAGCCGTAGGCGAGACGCTCAAGCGTCACGTTCGCTCACGGCCCAGTGATCACAGGACACGTTATTGGTTATGTCTAGGGGAAAGATTCGCTGTAGCGTAGCTTACGCTCGAGACCACGAGGAGGTCACCAGCGATGCAGACGCTCACAACACTATACCTTTATGTTAAAACCTTATACCAATGAAATACACAGAATACCTTAATGTGAATACAGGGTGTAAGTGCAACCTTGTGTAACCTGACTATCTACAAAGCTGCTTGTGCGTCACCGACGCTCAAGTGAACACTTAACACTATAGTAAATACACAGATACTGGTTTAGGTTCCAAGGCCTATTAACTGTATTATATCTAATATACTTGTAAAAGGGGATAACAGTACATATGATACACTACAATATAACAAAGACTTCCTAACCACAGAACTAAACAATAAATACAAAAAGACAATACTACACTGACCTAAATGCAATACAATACTATCTAATACAATACAATACTAGCCTAGTCTAGGGGAGATATGAGAGAACAGATGAGAGAGAGAGAGAGAGATTGGCTCACAGAAAGACAATGATAACATTAAATAAGAGACAACATGGTTGCAGATAAAACTACACATGTGAGAGACAATCGCTGCGCAGTTAGTCAATGCTGAATACAGCATGGGATGGAAGCTAGACTCCATTTTGAGAAACCTCCACTTGATTCCAAAGACCACACCACATGGCTGAAAGGGGGAGGGGAAGACATCCAGCAGCAGCCATTTTAGATTTGCAGGTCCAAACACATGGCACTCTATACTAAACCACAATCACATAGCAGAAAACACAAGACTCCATTTTCTTCCAAAATGTCCAAGCCTCAAAACAATGCATATGTTCTGATTTTACAATTCCAAACCATCTAAAACACCTTTCACAATTTCAAGCAAACACAGTATCTCTATAACCAGAGCATATGAGTTATCACAAGACCAGACCACCAGGTACTCACAAGTATCAGCCTGCCATTGCTACCAGCACATATTCAAAAGTACTGCATGGTGGTATTTATGATTAACAAGATCCCAGCTACCATCACAGATTCCACAGGGCACCAACACTAACACCCAACAATCATCACAGATTCCACAGGGCACCAACACTAACACCCAACAATCATCACAGATTCCACAGGGCACCAACACAAACAAGTTACAATCACACGGCTGCGCAAGCCTCACCATCCCCAAGCCATTTGTTTCACCAAACCAACCACTCTATGCTTACCCATCTTTCCACAACTACCCCACCTCAAACCACACATTTAAAACTACTCTATGCCAATCAGCCATGAGATATTGATTTTATGATACTTAGCCTTTGTTTCGATGGCGAGGATCCAGCCATGCTTCTGAGAGCTCTGTTCTGAGTCCAGCCACATCACATCTGCTCTCTGAGGCAAAACAAGCAACACTGAAAAACTACCTTCCTGTTTGACCAGTCCCTGGGGGAGGGGTCTCTCTAGCTTTTGTATTGAATCACTGTTCTCTTTGTATATGCTAATCAGGTTCAGCCCTGAAAACTTAGTTGATCATCCATTGTTCCCAACAAAGCTGATCTTAACTTTTATACATATAATCATATCTATCCGCTGCAATGTCCCACGACAACACAATAGGTCTCAAACTAAACCACACCTGATTCTGCTTGCTTCAATACCAAACATGATGTGTTTATCTGGTTCGGTTCGAATGATACACATCCATGACATTAATTCATTAGCCAATTCTAAATCTCCATGATGTCTGGTGCTGTTCATTATTATAACCATGTACTGTATGAAACAAGTGCCGAATCCATCTCTGTGCCATGTCCGAGAAATGCGTGTGTTTCCATATATTGCTGTGCTCGCTGCGCATATTTGCAAGTATAGCGACTTATATGTGTGCAGTTTATATGGTCTCTCTATGTAATATTTTTGACTTTGACACGGCAGTGCCACCTTTTTTGACAAGCGTGTGAGCGCTTTATCCACCCTCGGGGATGTCTCCCAGCGTAACCTGTCCTCTGGCGGGAAAGGGTACGCCATCAGTAACTTTTTAGAAATCACTAGTTTCTTATCGGGGGAAGCCCACGCTTCTTCACACACTTCATTCAACTCATCTGATGGGGGAAAAACCACTGGTTGCTTTTTCTCCCCAAACATAATACCCTTTTTAGTGGTACCTGGGTTAATGTCAGAAATGTGCAACACATTTTTTATTGCCGTAATCATGCAACGGATGCCCCTTGTGGATTGTGTATATGTCTCATCCTCGTCGACACTGGAGTCAGACTCCGTGTCGACATCTGTGTCTGCCATCTGAGGTAGTAGGCGTTTTTGAGCCCCTGATGGCCTTTGAGACGCCTGGGCAGGCACTGGCTGAGAAGCCGGCTGTCCCACGGCTGTTACGTCATCCAGCCTTTTATGTAAGGAGTTGACACTGTCGGTTAATACCTTCCACATATCCATCCACTCTGGTGTCGACCCCGCAGGGGGTGACATCACATTTATCGGCACCTGCTCCGCCTCCACATAAGCCTCCTCATCAAACATGTCGACACAGCCGTACCGACACACCGCACACACACACAGGGAATGCTCTGACTGAGGACAGGACCCCACAAAGTCCTTTGGAGAGACAGAGAGAGAGTATGCCAGCACACACCACAGCGCTATATAACACAGGGATATTACACTACACAAAGTGATTTTCCCTATAGCAGCTATAATACACAGTATTGCGCCTAAATTTAGTGCCCCCCCCTCTTTTTTTTACCCTATTGAGCCTGGAATCTGCAGGGGAGAGCCTGGGGAGAGTCCTTCCAGCGGAGCTGTGAAGAGAAAATGGCGCCTGTGTGCTGAGGGAGATAGCCCCGCCCCTTTTTCGGCGGGCTTCTCCTGCTCTTTATATTAATATTATGGCAGGGGATTTTTACACATATATAGTTTATTAGACTATATTATGTGTTTTTTGCCATTTTTAAGGTAATCTAATTGCAGCCCAGGGCGCCCCCCCCCCCCAGCGCCCTGCACCCATCAGTGACCGGAGTATGTGGTGTGCATGGGGAGCAATGGCGCACAGCTGCAGTGCTGTGCGCTACCTTAATGAAGACCGGAGTCTTCAGCCGCCGATTTTCTCCTCGGAATCTTCCGTCTTCTGGCTCTGCAAGGGGGACGGCGGCGCGGCTCAGGGACCGGACGACCGAGGCTGGGCCTGTGTTCGATCCCTCTGGAGCTAATGGTGTCCAGTAGCCTAGAAGCCCAAGCTAGCTGCAAGCAGGTAGGTTCGCTTCTCTCCCCTAAGTCCCTCGTAGCAGTGAGTCTGTTGCCAGCAGATCTCACTGAAAATAAAAAACCTAATAAATACTTTCTTTACTAGAAGCTCAGGAGAGCCCCTAGTGTGCAACCAGCTCGAGCCGGGCACAGATTCTAACTGAGGTTTGGAGGAGGGGCATAGAGGGAGGAGCCAGTGCACACCAGTAGTCCTAATTCTTTCTTAGAGTGCCCAGTCTTCTGCGGAGCCCGTCTATTCCCCATGGTCCTTACGGAGTTCCCAGCATCCACTAGGACGTCAGAGAAATTATCTTTTAGTGTGTTTACCATTGTTATTCAACCTTTTGTACTTGTTGACTTTAAGCACTGTCTACCTTTTACATGTTGATCCATTTGATTATGTTGACCTTTTGTGCCTGTCGACCTAATGCATGTTGACCATATGGGGTCAACCTACTGACTGTCGACCTATCATCCGGATCACTTTACACAGAATAATTTTTATAAAGAAAAATTCTCCTTTTACATTGCACTGTCTTATTAAATCACTGTGGAACCAATTAGAGGTTGATGCAGTGGTATGGTAGTGTGCATAGAATATCTACCGGAAAATGAATCTGTGCATGCCCAGAGTACAGATTCACATAAATGTATCAAATCAGACTTGATTGATCGTGGCACTTAAGCCTGCCTGCACCTGGAGAGGTGAGAAAGTGGAGGGAAGTGGTGTGTAGAGATAGACATTATTGTGAATAAATGCAGACCAGTGAGCAGACTGATATATGTCTGATAAAGCCATATTACAGTGTCTGCAGTTGTTTTAAGGCAAGTGCACTAATAATGAATATGGTTGAGCAGTAGTAAACCACCTGTGGTAGGCTAATTATAAATGTACCACTGATGCTAATAGGTGCTTTCTTTGTTGCTTGGGCATATTTTATGATTTTGTGTGTGTGAGTGAGTGTGTGTGTGTGTGTGTGTGTGTGTGTGTGTGTGTGTGTGTGTGTGTGTGTGTGTGTATTTTAGTAAGTTTTTTTTGCCATATACAAGATCAAGATTTGTTTCTGCCTGCTGAGATGTTTTTAAGTTTTACTTATGCAGACCCAGGCTGATCAGTGATCCTAGGTTACAGCTGTGTTCCATTTTCTTTTTTGATAAATGGGACAACATTCTGCTATAGAAATCAATGAGATATTAAACATCAGCTAAACTGCATGACGTGTGTGCATCATCAGATTAAATAGAATTAGGGACATATTTTATTGGCACAAATCCATTTATTTATCGGTGTCATGCTTTGGAGTCAGTTTGGTAGATCATGTTTATAATTTTATTTAAAAAATCTTTAATATGGTAGTTATATATGAGACAAGAGTATTCGTTTTTAATAATCTTCACTGACAACTACACAGGCACTGAGTCCATTTAAAAACAAAACTTGTATTATTTTCCCCCTCTCTAGTATCAAACTCGAGGTCATTGTGGTGGATATAATGCACTTCAGCTTCTGTTAGTCTGTTTAATAGACCTTTATTTTATCACCTTATGTACAGAGCACCTAAACAAATAAAGCCATCTGCTTGTGTGTTCTGTGCCTGTTTAATAATAAATCTCCAGGTTGCTTTGAAACCATTCGGAAAAACAATCTCCCCTTAGTAACAGAGGAACTGCTATATTAAAACACACTGTATTTAGTTTTCTTCTATGGGAAACAGAGCAGGTACTTGGTTTGCATTGTCTACCCTCTCTCAATGGATTATTGTATTTTCTAAGCTTTATTTCTTGTACAGTAATAACAATTGGAAGATAAAGTAGGTAGCATGACCACTTTTACTATTCATTTATAAATAGACATGTAAGACACATTGATGACATTTGCAGAAGACAGTTGACGCACTGCTCTATAGTTACATTCAATTTTCCAACCATCAGCAGAAACCTGAAGCCGTTTCTGAACAATGCTCTGCATGCTTGTTTAGGCAGTGGTTTTACTAGCAAGTTGTGCTGCTCTTGGGGCCTTTTCATATAAGTAAGCAAACCCAATGGTTTGTGTACATCTCCGATGGTGGGTGGATGTGCATGTGTAGAATGGGTCAAGCATGATCACATAAAGTGCCCTCGAAGCCGCAGCCTGATATACAGGATGCCTACATTTGGGGGCGTTGAGTGGGCGTGTTGCCCGTTTTCTGGGATTGCTAAAGATGCAATAGCAATGGGGGTAATTCAGAGTTGATCGCAGCAGCAAATTTGTTAGCATTTGGGCAAAACCATGTGCACTGCAGGGGGGCAGATATAACATAACATTTGCAGAGAGAGTTAGATTTGGGTGGGTTATTTTGTTTCTGTGCAAGGTAAATACTGGCTGCTTTATTTTTACACTGCAATTTAGATTTCAGTTTGAACACACCATACCCAAATCTGACTCTCTCTGCACATGTTATATCTGCCCCCCCCCCCCCCCCCCCACAGCAGTGCACATGGTTTTGCCCATCTGCTAACAAATTTACTGCTGCGATCAACTCTGAATTATCCCCAATGTGTTCTGCATACATCTCTGAATCAGGCACCACTGTAGGTACAGTATGATGTGTATATGCAACTTACTTTTGAAACTGTGCAAACCTCTTGCTCAAACTTCTATTAACAGCATTGTTTTTAGAAATTGGTGATAAGCACCAGATAAAAGAAACTCGTGAATTAAGCAGCAATTTAGTTATAAAGATTCAATTCATGTAAAAAAATGAGACCAAAACAACTGAAGTAATTAATAAAAAATGTATTATCTAAATTAACTACAGTAATAGACCTGCATGACCTTCACGGATTGTGGTAACATAAAACAAGACAATATTTTGTCAAGACTTAATACAGAAACACCCAAAACAGAGAATCCTTATATCTGGTTTGGGGAGGATATATTCATTCAGTCATTCAAAATAAGACAGATAGAAAGAGAGATTATGCTAGAAGCCGGGGGAGGTGAAACTGGATTTAATTATATAATTATGTAATTTTTTATGAGACTGTATGAGGCAATCATTACTTTTCAAAATAAACAAGTCTAACTGGAATATATTTTGAAAATGCCAATGGGGGAAAAACAAATGTATTTTATTGTCTCCTACACTACTCCTATTTAATGACATAAATCAGTGGGAGACAGAGCTTCCTGGTTGCAGACACATCGGCTGTACTGAATCTGTCATTAGCATAAGCTAGTATTCTACATAAAGAAGCCCATCGAGTTCTATAGGCAACACCATCTATACAGTATATGGCATTTCCTCTCATGCAGAAGCTCCAGAAAGATTTGTTTTCCAGAGCTTGCTGTATACTGGCCTATCGCAGCCCCATCAAATTCTAGCAGATCTCACTGACATACTGTATGCTGTGGATACTTTTTAAAAGCAGTTTTTGAAGGTTTTATCACATTGTTTTGATTGATACATCCCTCCCTAAGAACGAATAATACAAGAAAATTCCGAATTCAAGGCCGAACGTCATTGTCCCGGCATTGGATTCTCGTGGGACTTGGATCTATATAAGGCACCATGGCCTAGAAAGCACGCTTCTGTTTGCTGCATTATACTCTGCTGTAGTGCTGTAATGGCTGTACTGTATAATGGGCCATTGCTGTGCTGGATAGTGACTGTGTATAGGGGCACACTGCACACTTATGCATGCTGTGCTATACTATACTGGCTGTGCTGTGTCCAGACACCAGAATCTCACAAGTAGCTGTGCTGTATATTAGTGACTGTATAGGTGGCATGCTACATGCTGCTGTGTGCTGTGCTATACTCTGCTATACTTGCTGTGCTGTATCCAGACTCACAAGTGGCTGTGCTGTATAGTGACTGTGTATAGGGGCATTCTGCACTCTGCTGTGTGCTGTGCTATACTCTTCTATACTGGCTGTGCTATATAGTGACTGTGTATAGGTGGCATACTGCACGTTGCTGTGTGCTGCACAATACTCTGCTATAATGGCTGTGCTGTGTCAAAACTCATAAGTGGCTGCGCTATATAGTGACTGTGTATAGGGGGCATGCTGCTGTGTGCTACACTATACTCTGCTGCAAATTGTGCTATTTGGTGTGCGTTGTTCAGGTGCATCTATATCCCTGTGATCCACGCAGTTTAAACCAAGCTGAAAATTAATAAACAGAAAGATAAAAATAAGTTATATATTACTATTGTTGGTACTATTTGGTGCACTTTGTTCACACGTAGCTATAAGCCCTGTGATCCATGTTATTCAAACCGAGCTGCATGTTTAAATGTAGAAAACTAAAAAATATTGTATATATCTATTGCTTTTGTACTGGATGGTTGGTGCGCTTATATGCCCTGTGATCCATGCAGTTGGAACCAGGCTGCAGGTTTAAAAATAGAAAAATAATATGTATACAGTATGTATATATATATATATATATATCGAAAAGCATAGGCGGCACTCCCAGACTGGTAAAGGTGAAATAAAACTTTATAGCAACGTTTCGGGGGGTCTCACCCCATCATCAGGCTAACATTTAAACATACAAGTGAAAAGATTTATACTCACCGGTCTTCTGTGCTCCCGCCCGTCACCGGCAGCCGCCGCAGGCTCCGTCACTGCACTTCCGGCCCCAGACCGCTGACGTCAGCGGAAGCTACGGACAGACGCGACTAGCGCCGGGAGGGGCTGAGAAAAAGCAACAGAGCACCGATAAGTTACCATGACAACATATAAACAAAACAGTGAAACAACCAAAAATCAGATGCGGGGAAGCAAACAAACCCCCACAATAAAAAAACGTGCAAAACAACAAATACTTGTGACATGTGTGTGGTAACTACCTCATTATAGTACAGATTACCTGACAGCACGCAGACATATATGGCCTATGCAAGACTTTGTTCAAAAAAGTTTACATCTACATACTTATAACCATGCCTAATGCATATGGTCATATCTGACTAGCAGCTTGATTTAAGAATACATTTTTATGGGGTAACTATGTATGTATAATTGTTTATATATGCTTGGAAGGAGAGCCTAAAATATTATATTAGAAAACTACTGCTTGAGTCTTGTATATAAGAATATTAAATACCAAAACCTATACGCAATGGCCAACTCCCAAACATATCTCCCAAAGTGTAATTTACTCATATGGGAGAAATATACATTAGCCCCCAAACATACAACACCTACCAGGGTTTAAATTTTATAAATCACAAAAAAGCAGAAAGGCTTAGGGACTCATTAAGCCCCCTAGGGCTCACGGTGTCCAAAGCATGGATCCACCGTGCCTCCAATTGAAGAAGTTTCTTAGCTCGATCTCCCCTCCTTAGGGAGTCCGGCACCTGTGCAATCATCCTATATCTCAAAGCCGACATGCCATGCCTAGCATGTGCAAAGTGCCTTGCCACGGCTTGGTCACTGGTGCCTGCCAATAGTGCCGCCCTAATGGCAGCACGATGCTGGGCAATTCTTTCTTTAAATTGCCTCTCTGTCTTTCCCACGTAATGGAGACCACATGGGCAAGACAACAGATAAACTACAAACCTGGATGAGCATGTTAGAACAGACTTGATGGTAAATTGTTTACCCGAATACGGGTGACTGAATTTATTACCTGTAATGAGTGCACTACACGTAGTGCACCCTGTGCATTTATAACACCCACCCTTTCTCGACAAAAAATGTTGCTTGGGGGGCCCCATCCCTGTGATATCTGTACGTACTACTAGATCTTTTACATTAGGTCCCCTAGTAAAACTGGGGAGCAGCCGGGTGTCTTTAAGAGATGGTAATTCAGGGTCCGAACTAATAATAGGCCAAAGTTGTTTGGCCCTTTTACCTATAAATTTGCTTTTGGTCGTATATCTATTGACCCACGGGACCCTCTGCATAGAATTCAATTCAGGTAATTTCTCTTTAATTAAATCCTGTCGATCAAGTAACAATGCCTTACTCTTGGCCTGATCAAGTAATGCTTTTGGATATCCCCTAGCCATCAATTTCTTCGCAATGTTATCCACTTGTGTCTTTCTCTCATTAACATCACTCACAATGCGGCATGCTCTCACAAACTGTGAGAATGGCAAGCTGTCTCTAGTGGCCTGTGGATGAAAACTACTGTAACTCAGTAACGTGTTACGGTCGGTGGGTTTAACATACATGTTGGTCCTGAGTTGTTGACCCAGCACACTGATGTCCACGTCTAAAAAATGGACTCCCTGCTGGCTAATGTTGGCAGTAAGTTTGACAGGACTCATGGAAGAATTATGTTGATTAACAATATCTTCCAAATGGCTCACCTCTCCTGTCCAGAAAAGCAAAATATCATCGACATAACGATAATATTTGAACACAAACTTACTAATGTTGGGGTCCTCAAAGAACAACTTATGTTCAACTTCATGCATAAAGGAATTTGCATATGAAGGAGCCAGTCGGCTCTTCATAGCACACCCCGCTTGTTGAAGGAAAAAACTTCCGTCAAATAAGAAATAATTGTGTGTTAATGTAAATTCCAGTAATTTACAGAAAAAACCAACATCCGGACCCGTATATACCGAACTGCTGGAGACCAGTTTGAATACTGCTGACAATCCCTGCTCGTGCGGTATACACGTGTATAGACTGGTGACATCTATACTAGCCAACACTATGCCTTCAGGTACTGCTACACTTTCAGCAAAACTTCTTAGCAAGGAAGAGGTATCTTTCAAATGTGTATCAGTATGTTGAATGACAGGTTGCAAATAGAAATCTAAGAAACTGGCTATCGGCTCACACATCGACCCACGGGCAGATATAATAGGTCTGCCGGGTGGTCGTTGCGGATCTTTATGCAATTTGGGGATTGTGTAAAAAACCGGGACTGTTGGTGATTTTCTGCACAAAAAATCTCTGGTATCACTATCAATTATGCCCCTACTAACACCATCCTCTACTAAACCACATAACTCCTTCCTGAATCTATATGTGGGATCCACTGTTAATTTACAATAGGTGTTGACATCATCTAGCAATCTGAGACACTCCTCTTTGTAGGTACTGAGGTCCATGACCACTATAGCTCCCCCCTTATCTGCACCCCTGATGATGATGTCTTGACGTTTGCTTAAATTCATCAGAGCTAAATGTTCATCCTTAGTTAAATTCTGATGAACATATGGAGGAGTACCCCTTGCTTCCTTGTTACAATCTTCTAGTAATCTAGAGAAAGTCCTCACTGCAGGGTTAAAAGACTGCGGGTCAAATGTGGAAACAGGTTTGAACTTTCTGCTGTGGTGCACACCAACAACATTCCTGCTGGGTGTACTCAGTCCTTTATTGTTCTGTTTGTCAAAAAATTCTCTGATCTTGAGTTTGCGATGAAATTTGAAGTTGTCAACCATCCCTTGGAACTCCTGATGGAAGTGTGTGGGGACAAAACTAAGACCCTTGGCTAAAACCTGTGTCTCTGCTTCAGACAACCTGCAGCTGGAAAGATTAAATATCAAGTCCTTGGACCCTTCGGCGGCTTGTTTGCGCCTCTGCCTCTGCGTCTGCCTCCCCCTTTGCGTGGGTTTTTTCTGGACCCGGCCTTGTGGGCCCGGGTATCCACACCTAAAGGGATGTGTCTGGAAGCCTGCGCCTGGTCGCTATCGCTTGCCGACGTACTTGAATACGGTCCAGCTCTCTTAGATTGTCCTCGCAACTTGGAAAAGTGTACTGTCCCACGTGGTGGTCTGTTGGTGGTGTTTAACCAATTGTACACTCTATGCTCGGCATAATCCTGCTGGACTTTAAGCAATTTTTCTTTTTTAAATTTCAAAAGATCTTTTTGATATCCCTCAAGATCTCTCTGCAATTGATTCAACCAATCAGTCTGTTTGTCCTCACATAAAGTCCCAGATGTTCCTGTTCAAAACTGACAATTTTGTCTTTAGTAGAATTCAGTTCTTTTGTGGATTCCTCAATCACGAGGAGAATAAGGTCCATCGAACATTTATTTAGTATCGCGATCCACTTGGAACAGAAGGGAATGCTATACCGTCCGATGGTAGGAATATTATGCATTCTGAAGCCACGTGGGATCTGTTTGTTCCTGAAATACTCGGATAATGTTAACCCATGATAGCGGAAATCCATCTCTCGTTTCTTAAGCTTAAACCATTCACGAAACAAATCTTCATTAGAGCCACTGGAGCCCAAATCAAAGGCTGGTTCAGAAAGAAGAATACCATGTGCTTCAGCGTCTGAGAAGCTGAACGTATCAGTTGTATCACATACCAACATTTGATTAACCAGTTCTGCCACTGCATCGTCAGACGCTGCCATGTTGTCAATAGGTAAAAAGTGCTTATCCTGTGCAGTGCAAAAAGTGCAAGTGCAAAAAAAATAATATTTTTTTTAAAAAAGTGCAAAAAGATTTTTTATGAGAAAAGAGACCTGTGCAGGTAAAAGTGCTGTGTGCAAAAACACTGACAGTCCTGAGGAGTATAACTCTCACTGTAGTGGTGCCATGATAGCTAAACAGGTTCCAAAGCATGGGCCACCTGCAGCAATAGATATGGATACACAAATCCGGCACTCTGAGGACAGTGTTACCTCCTAACAACTTGCTGGTGTGCCATCCAAGAGAGAAGTTCCCATAAATATCGAAAAGCATAGGCGGCACTCCCAGACTGGTAAAGGTGAAATAAAACTTTATAGCAACGTTTCGGGGGGTCTCACCCCACCATCAGGCTAACATTTAAACATACAAGTGAAAAGATTTATACTCATCGGTCTTCTGTGAACCCGCCCGTCACTGGCAGCCGCCGCAGGCTCCGTCACTGCACTTCCGGCCCCAGACCGCTGACGTCAGCGGAAGCTACGGACAGACGCGACTAGCGCCGGGAGGGGCTGAGAAAAAGCAACAGAGCACCGATAAGTTACCATGACAACATATAAACAAAACAGTGAAACAACCAAAAATCAGATGCGGGGAAGCAAACAAACCCCCACAATAAAAAAACGTGCAAAACAACAAATACTTGTGACATGTGTGTGGTAACTACCTCATTATAGTACAGATTACCTGACAGCACGCAGACATATATGGCCTATGCAAGACTTTGTTTAAAAAAGTTTACATCTACATACTTATAACCATGCCTAATGCATATGGTCATATCTGACTAGCAGCTTGATTTAAGAATAAATTTTTATGGGGTAACTATGTATGTATAATTGTTTATATATGCTTGGAAGGAGAGCCTAAAATATTATATTAGAAAACTACTGCTTGAGTCTTGTATATAAGAATATTAAATACCAAAACCTATACGCAATGGCCAACTCCCAAACATATCTCCCAAAGTGTAATTTACTCATATGGGAGAAATATACATTAGCCCCCAAACATACAACACCTACCAGGGTTTAAATTTTATAAATCACAAAAAAGCAGAAAGGCTTAGGGACTCATTAAGCCCCCTAGGGCTCACGGTGTCCAAAGCATGGATCCACCGTGCCTCCAATTGAAGAAGTTTCTTAGCTCGATCTCCCCTCCTTAGGGAGTCCGGCACCTGTACAATCATCCTATATCTCAAAGCCGACATGCCATGCCTAGCATGTGCAAAGTGCCTTGCCACGGCTTGGTCACTGGTGCCTGCCAATAGTGCCGCCCTAATGGCAGCACGATGCTGGGCAATTCTTTCTTTAAATTGCCTCTCTGTCTTTCCCACGTAATGGAGACCACATGGGCAAGACAACAGATAAACTACAAACCTGGATGAGCATGTTAGAACAGACTTGATGGTAAATTGTTTACCCGAATACGGGTGACTGAATTTATTACCTGTAATGAGTGCACTACACGTAGTGCACCCTGTGCATTTATAACACCCACCCTTTCTCGACAAAGTTTTACTAGGGGACCTAATGTAAAAGATCTAGTAGTACGTACAGATATCACAGGGATGGGGCCCCCCAAGCAACATTTTTTGTCGAGAAAGGGTGGGTGTTATAAATGCACAGGGTGCACTACGTGTAGTGCACTCATTACAGGTAATAAATTCAGTCACCCGTATTCGGGTAAACAATTTACCATCAAGTCTGTTCTAACATGCTCATCCAGGTTTGTAGTTTATCTGTTGTCTTGCCCATGTGGTCTCCATTACGTGGGAAAGACAGAGAGGCAATTTAAAGAAAGAATTGCCCAGCATCGTGCTGCCATTAGGGCGGCACTATTGGCAGGCACCAGTGACCAAGCCGTGGCAAGGCACTTTGCACATGCTAGGCATGGCATGTCGGCTTTGAGATATAGGATGATTGCACAGGTGCCGGACTCCCTAAGGAGGGGAGATCGAGCTAAGAAACTTCTTCAATTGGAGGCACGGTGGATCCATGCTTTGGACACCGTGAGCCCTAGGGGGCTTAATGAGTCCCTAAGCCTTTCTGCTTTTTTGTGATTTATAAAATTTAAACCCTGGTAGGTGTTGTATGTTTGGGGGCTAATGTATATTTCTCCCATATGAGTAAATTACACTTTGGGAGATATGTTTGAGAGTTGGCCATTGCGTATAGGTTTTGGTATTTAATATTCTTATATACAAGACTCAAGCAGTAGTTTTCTAATATAATATTTTAGGCTCTCCTTCCAAGCATATATAAACAATTATACATACATAGTTACCCCATAAAAATTTATTCTTAAATCAAGCTGCTAGTCAGATATGACCATATGCATTAGGCATGGTTATAAGTATGTAGATGTAAACTTTTTTGAACAAAGTCTTGCATAGGCCATATATGTCTGCATGCTGTCAGGTAATCTGTACTATAATGAGGTAGTTACCACACACATGTCACAAGTATTTGTTGTTTTGCATGTTTTTTTATTGTGGGGGTTTGTTTGCTTCCCCGCATCTGATTTTTAGTTGTTTCACTGTTTTGTTTATATGTTGTCATGGTAACTTATCGGTGCTCTGTTGCTTTTTCTCAGCCCCTCCCGGCGCTAGTCGCGTCTGTCCGTAGCTTCTGCTGACGTCAGCGGTCTGGGGCCGGAAGTGCAGTGACGGAGCCTGCGGCGGCTGCCGGTGACGGGCGGGAGCACAGAAGACCAGTGAGTATAAATCTTTTCACCTGTATGTTTAAATGTTAGCCTGATGATGGGGTGAGACCCCCCGAAACGTTGCTATAAAGTTTTATTTCACCTTTACCAGTCTGGGAGTGCCGCCTATGCTTTTCGATATTTATGGGAAATTCTCTCTTGGATGGCACACCAGCAAGTTGTTAGGAGGTAACACTGTCCTCAGAGTGCCGGATTTGTGTATCCATATCTATTGCTGCTGGTGGCCCATGCTTTGGAACCTGTTTAGCTATCATGGCACCACTACAGTGAGAGTTATACTCCTCAGGACTGTCAGTGTTTTTGCACACAGCACTTTTACCTGCACAGGTCTCTTTTCTCATAAAAAATCTTTTTGCACTTTTAAAAAAAAAATATAATTTTTTTTGCACTTGCACTTTTTGCACTGCACAGGATAAGCACTTTTTACCTATTGACAACATGGCAGCATCTGACGATGCAGTGGCAGAACTGGTTAATCAAATGTTAGTATGTGATACAACTGATACGTTCAGCTTCTCAGACGCTGAAGCACATGGTATTCTTCTTTCTGAACCAGCCTATGATTTGGGCTCCAGTGGCTCTAATGAAGATTTGTTTCGTGAATGGTTTAAGCTTAAGAAACGAGAGATGGATTTCCGCTATCATGGGTTAACATTATCCGAGTATTTCAGGAACAAACAGATCCCACGTGGCTTCAGAATGCATAATATTCCTACCATCGGACGGTATAGCATTCCCTTCTGTTCCAAGTGGATCGCGATACTAAGTAAATGTTCGATGGACCTTATTCTCCTCGTGATTGAGGAATCCACAAAAGAACTGAATTCTACTAAAGACAAAATTGTCAGTTTTGAACAGGAACATCTGGGGACTTTACGTGAGGACAAACAGACTGATTGGCTGAATCAATTGCAGAGAGATCTTGAGGGATATCAAAAAGATCTTTTGAAATTTAAAAAAGAAAAATTGCTTAAAGTCCAGCAGGATTATGCCGAGCATAGAGTGTACAATTGGTTAAACACCACCAACAGACCACCACGTGGGACAGTACACTTTTCCAAGTTGCGAGGACAACTTCAAATTTCATCGCAAACTCAAGATCAGAGAATTTTTTGACAAACAGAACAATAAAGGACTGAGTACACCCAGCAGGAATGTTGTTGGTGTGCACCACAGCAGAAAGTTCAAACCTGTTTCCACATTTGACCCGCAGTCTTTTAACCCTGCAGTGAGGACTTTCTCTAGATTAGAAGATTGTAACAAGGAAGCAAGGGGTACTCCTCCATATGTTCATCAGAATTTAACTAAGGATGAACATTCAGCTCTGATGAATTTAAGCAAACGTCAAGACATCATCATCAGGGGTGCAGATAAGGGGGGAGCTATAGTGGTCATGGACCTCAGTACCTACAAAGAGGAGTGTCTCAGATTGCTAGATGATGTCAACACCTATTGTAAATTAACAGTGGATCCCACAGTTAGATTCAGGAAGGAGTTATGTGGTTTAGTAGAGGATGGTGTTAGTAGGGGCATAATTGATAGTGATACCAGAGATTTTTTGTGCAGAAAATCACCAACAGTCCCGGTTTTTTACACAATCCCCAAATTGCATAAAGATCCGCAACGACCACCCGGCAGACCTATTATATCTGCCTGTGGGTCGTTGTGTGAGCCGATAGCCAGTTTCTTAGATTTCTATTTGCAACCTGTCATTCAACATACTGATACGCATTTGAAAGACACCTCTTCCTTGCTAAGAAGTTTTGCTGAAAGTGTAGCAGTACCTGAAGGCATAGTGTTGGCTAGTATAGATGTCACCAGTCTATACACGTGTATACCGCACGAGCAGGGATTGTCAGCAGTATTCAAACTGGTCTCCAGCAGTTCGGTATATACGGGTCCGGATGTTGGTTTTTTCTGTAAATTACTGGAATTTACATTAACACACAATTATTTCTTATTTGACGGAAGTTTTTTCCTTCAACAAGCGGGGTGTGCTATGGGGAGCCGAGTGGCTCCTTCATATGCAAATTCCTTTATGCATGAAGTTGAACATAAGTTGTTCTTTGAGGACCCCAACATTAGTAAGTTTGTGTTCAAATATTATCGTTATATCGATGATATTTTGCTTTTCTGGACAGGAGAGGTGAGCCATTTGGAAGATATTATTAATCAACATAATTCTTCCATGAGTCCTGTCAAACTTACTGCCAACATTAGCCAGCAGGGAGTCCATTTTTTAGACGTGGACATCAGTGTGCTGGGTCAACAACTCAGGACCAACATGTATGTTAAACCCACCGACCGTAACACGTTAGTGAGTTACAGTAGTTTTCATCCACAGGCCACTAGAGACAGCTTGCCATTCTCACAGTTTGTGAGAGCATGCCGCATTGTGAGTGATGTTAATGAGAGAAAAACACAAGTGGATAACATTGCGAAGAAATTGATGGCTAGGGGATATCCCAAAGCATTACTTGATCAGGCCAAGAGTAAGGCATTGTCACTTGATCGACAGGATTTAATTAAAGAGAAATTACCTGAATTGAATTCTATGCAGAGGGTCCCGTGGGTCAATAGATATACGACCAAAAGCAAATTTATAGGTAAAAGGGCCAAACAACTTTGGCCTATTATTAGTTTGGACCCTGAATTACCATCTCTTAAAGACACCTGGTTGCTCCCCAGTTTTACTAGGGGACCTAATGTAAAAGATCTAGTAGTACGTACAGATATCACAGGGATGGGGCCCCCCAAGCAACATTTTTTGTCGAGAAAGGGTGGGTGTTATAAATGCACAGGGTGCACTACGTGTAGTGCACTACGTGTAGTGCACTCATTACAGGTAATAAATTCAGTCACCCGTATTCGGGTAAACAATTTACCATCAAGTCTGTTCTAACATGCTCATCCAGGTTTGTAGTTTATCTGTTGTCTTGCCCATGTGGTCTCCATTACGTGGGAAAGACAGAGAGGCAATTTAAAGAAAGAATTGCCCAGCATCGTGCTGCCATTAGGGCGGCACTATTGGCAGGCACCAGTGACCAAGCCGTGGCAAGGCACTTTGCACATGCTAGGCATGGCATGTCGGCTTTGAGATATAGGATGATTGCACAGGTGCCGGACTCCCTAAGGAGGGGAGATCGAGCTAAGAAACTTCTTCAATTGGAGGCACGGTGGATCCATGCTTTGGACACCGTGAGCCCTAGGGGGCTTAATGAGTCCCTAAGCCTTTCTGCTTTTTTGTGATTTATAAAATTTAAACCCTGGTAGGTGTTGTATGTTTGGGGGCTAATGTATATTTCTCCCATATGAGTAAATTACACTTTGGGAGATATGTTTGGGAGTTGGCCATTGCGTATAGGTTTTGGTATTTAATATTCTTATATACAAGACTCAAGCAGTAGTTTTCTAATATAATATTTTAGGCTCTCCTTCCAAGCATATATAAACAATTATACATACATAGTTACCCCATAAAAATGTATTCTTAAATCAAGCTGCTAGTCAGATATGACCATATGCATTAGACATGGTTATAAGTATGTAGATGTAAACTTTTTTGAACAAAGTCTTGCATAGGCCATTTATGTGTGCGTGCTGTCAGGTAATCTGTACTATAATGAGGTAGTTACCACACACATGTCACAAGTATTTGTTGTTTTGCACGTTTTTTTATTGTGGGGGTTTGTTTGCTTCCCCGCATCTGATTTTTGGTTGTTTCACTGTTTTGTTTATATGTTGTCTTGGTAACTTATCGGTGCTCTGTTGCTTTTTCTCAGCCCCTCCCGGCGCTAGTCGCGTCTGTCCGTAGCTTCCGCTGACGTCAGCGGCCTGGGGCCGGAAGTGCAGTGACGGAGCCTGCGGCGGCTGCCGGTGACGGGCGGGAGCACAGAAGACCGGTGAGTATAAATCTTTTCACTTGTATGTTTAAATGTTAGCCTGATGATGGGGTGAGACCCCCCGAAACGTTGCTATAAAGTTTTATTTCACCTTTACCAGTCTGGGAGTGCCGCCTATGCTTTTCGATATTTATGGGAAATTCTCTCTTGGATGGCACACCAGCAAGTTGTTAGGAGGTAACACTGTCCTCAGAGTGCCGGATTTGTGTATCCATATATATATATATATTTTTTTTTGTACTGGTAGGTTGGTGCACTTATAAGCCCTGTGATCCACGAAGTTAGATCAGAGCTGCAGGTTTAAAAATAGAAAAATGATATATATATATATATATATATATATCATATACAGTATCTATTGTTTTGTACTGGTTGGTTGTGTGCTTATAAGCCCTGTGATCCATGCAGTTGGAACCAAGCTGCAGGTTTAAAAAAAATAATAATAATAAATATATATCTATTGTTTTTGTACTGGTTGTGTGGTGCGTTTACGCAAGTGCATTTTGTACGTGCATCTATAAGCCCTGTGGTCAATGCAGTTCGAACCAGGCTGCAAGTTTAAAAATAGAATTGTATATATATTAGTGATGTGCACCGGACATTTTTCGGGTTTTGTGTTTTGGTTTTGGATTCAGTTTCGCGGCCGTGTTTTGGATTCGGACGCGTTTTGGCAAAACCTCACCGAAATTTTTTTGTCGGATTCGGGTGTTTTTTTCAAAAAACCCTAAAAAACAGCTTAAATCATAGAATTTGGGGGTCATTTTGATCCCATAGTATTATTAACCTCAATTACCATAATTTCCACTAATTTCCAGTTTATTCTGAACACCTCACACCTCACAATATTATTTTTAGTCCTACAATTTGCACCGAGGTAGCTGGATGGCTAAGCTAAGCGACACAAGTGGCCGACACAAACACCTGGCCCATCTAGGAGTGGCACTGCAGTGTCAGGCAGGATGGCACTTCAAAAAAATTGTCCCCAAACAGCACATGATGCAAAGAAAAAAAGAGGCGCAACAAGGTCGCTGTGTGACTAAGCTAAGCGACACAAGTGGCCGACACAAACACCTGGCCCATCTAGGAGTGGCACTGCAATGTCAATCAAGACAGGATGGCACTTCAAAAAAATTGTCCCCAAACAGCACATGATGCAAAGAAAATGTTATGCACACCAGTGCCAGCAGGAATGTACTGGTGTCTGAACGGAGAGGGATGCAAAACAAATGAACTCACAGACAGACTGGGGAATATGACATTACATACACAGAAGGTGATAGGGTAACAAAATAAACACAAAGTGAACAGAGAAGCCCAAAGGCTAAGAAACTGGGTGTCTCCCTAGTATTAGGAATGCTCAGATGGAAAGAAGCGAGATGTTGTGATTTAATACGTAGAGAACCCGAAATGCTGTTGCTAAGGGCAACAGCAAAACCCTAAAGGGTTACCAACGGGTGTGGCAGTAAACTCCTTGGTCAGAGATGGAATAATAGACACAAGGAGAGTCTCCACAATCCTAGTCTTCACTTGCAGTGCACTGGTTCAGCTTACTGCCAATAAACTGACACCTGAACACCTTGCATAGTGAGAAAGGATTTTGGCAGGCAAGTCTGAGAATACAGCAGCAAACTTGGTAGGTTCACAGAGTAGCAAAAGAACCCCAGCAGGTTAAACGACTAACTCCAGTCTTACTGCTAGGTCTGGATTGGCAGAGTGTAATACCAAATCCCAAGGCCTATTTGCAGTAAGCAACAAACAAATACAAAGTTTACACAGTACTAGCTAGCTTTCAGGAACTGACTGACCAACAAAGATTCAGCAGCATCTGCCTAACCTGAGAAGAGGGTTTATATAGCAGGTGCTGTCCACGCCCCACTCAGACCTCACAGACTGTGAGCACAAAAACCAGCACCGGATCCCCTGCCGTGCACAGAGCCTGTAACCACTGCACAGCAAAAGACCCGAACCGGAGTATCAGCTACGCTCAGGTTACTCCGCTAGCACTTGTCTCCCGGTTGCCATGACAGCGTGGCAGCACAGAGCAGGAGACCCTAACAGTACCCCCCCTCTGACGAGGGGTCAAAGAACCCCTACCACCAGGTTTATCGGGGAACTGCGAGAAGAAAGAGCGTAACAGTCTGGGGGCATGAAGATCACAACTGCGCACCCACGACCGCTCCTCCGGGCCATACCCCTTCCAGTGCACCAAAAATGACAGCCGACCCCGAACCATCTTGGAGTCAAGAATCCTTTCAACAACAAACTCCCTCTGGCCACGTATCAGAAGAGGGAAAATTCTTCCACTGGAAGAAGGATTACTAATCGCCCGTTTTAAAAGGGAACAATGAAATGTTTTATTGATACCTAAAGAACGGGGTAGATCTAACTGAAATGCCACTGGATTGATAACCCTAGTGATCTTATAAGGACCGATGAACCGGGGGCCTAACTTATGAGATGGCTGTCTCAACTTCAAATTCTTGGTAGACAACCAGACGAAGTCTCCTAATTTGAAGCTGCAGGGTCTCTTCCGCTTATCAAAAACCCTTTTGGTCACTAATGACACAGACACAAGGGCTTTCTTCACTTTCCTCCAAATACCTCTAAGGACCAAAACCACAGAGGAACCACCAGGCGTGGAGTCCAGGGGGTCAAAAGAATTGGCCTTAGGATGATGCCCATACACACAAAGGAAGGGAGAGATCCCTGTAGCAGAGTGAGCCGCGTTGTTATAGGCAAACTCCGCCATGGACAGATGAGCAACCCAGTCAGTCTGACACTTGGAGACATAACACCTGAGGAACTGCTCCAAGGACTGGTTCACCCTTTCAGTCTGCCCATTAGACTGCGGATGGTAGCCTGACGACAAGCTGACAGAAATCTGGAGATCGGAACAAAATGCCCTCCAGAATTTGGCCACAAACTGGGATCCGCGGTCAGAGACCACATCAAGTGGCAACCCGTGGAGGCGCACAACATGCAGCATAAATAATTCAGACAGGCGTCTGGCCGATGGCAGCCCAACCAGTGGAACGAAGTGCGCCATCTTCGAAAACCTGTCAACGACAACCCAGATGGCTGTCATCCCCGAGGATTTGGGCAAGTCCACCACAAAATCCATTGAAATGTGGGTCCATGGCTTAGATGGCATAGAGAGTGGATGTAATGGGCCAACAGGAACCCCTCTAGGAGTCTTATTTCGGGCACAGATGTCACATGCCCGAACCCACTGATCCACATCCCTAGCCACCGAGGGCCACCACACCGTCCTAGATAGCAACTCCCGAGTTCTGGCAATACCCGGGTGACCTGCCGACTTCTTGGCATGGAATTCCAGGAACACTCGCTGTCTTAACCTAGGAGGCACAAACAAAAGACTTACCGGAAGGTCTGGAGGAGCCTGCTCCTGTGCTCTAAGGACTAATGACGAGGTCCTGGGTAATGCCCACTTTAATACATGATGGGGACACAATGGGCAATGGCTCCTCGGTGGTCTCCTGGATTGGAGCAAAACTCCGCGAGAGCGCATCAGCCTTGATGTTTTTTGACCCAGGGCGATATGTTATCAAAAAATGAAAGCGAGCAAAAAACAAAGCCCATCGTGCCTGCCTGGCATTGAGGCGCTTCGCTGACTCTAAATATGCCAAATTCTTATGGTCGGTGAGAATTGAGACCACAAACTTAGCCCCCTCAAGCCAGTGTCTCCACTCCTCGAGTGCATCCTTAATAGCCAACAATTCCCGGTTACCCACGTCATAATTCATCTCGGCAGGCGAAAATTTACGGGAAAAGTAAGCACAGGGATGAAGGCGATTATCAGACACCCCCATCTGAGAGAGCACTGCCCCAATACCCATCTCAGAGGCATCCACCTCCACCACAAAAGGACGCTCTGGATCTGGGTGTCGCAGCACCTTGGCCGAGACAAATACCCTTTTGAGACGGGCAAAAGCCGCTTTGGCCTCACAAGACCAGTGAGCAACATCCGCCCCTTTCTTAGTGAGTGCCACCAAGGGCGCCACTATAGACGAAAATCCAGCGATAAATCGTCTATAAAAATTCGCAAAGCCCAGAAAACGCTGAAGCGCCTTCAAACTAGTGGGCTGCACCCAATCCAGGACTGCCTGTTCCTTGGAACCCTCCATTTGGAAACCTTCTGGAGAGATAATATATCCTAGAAATGCGATTTGCTGAACCTCAAATTCGCACTTCTCCAGCTTCGCCCCAAGCCGGTGGTCTCTGAGTTTCTGGAGGACTAAGCGTACATGCTTCCGATGTTCCTCCAGGGAATGGGAGAAGATTAGGATGTCATCTAAGTATACAACTAAGAATCTATCCAAATATTCCCTGAGCACATCGTTCATGAAGTCCTGGAAGACTGCCGGGGCATTACAGAGCCCAAAAGGCATCACCAAATATTCATAGTGCCCTGAGTGGGTATTAAAGGCAGTCTTCCATTCATCCCCCTCTCTTATTCGGATTAGATTGTACGCACCGCGTAGGTCAATCTTAGAAAAAATGGTGGCCGTACGTAGCTGGTCAAACAAGACCGAAATGAGACGCAGTGGGTATGAGTTTTTAATCGTGATACGGTTCAATTCCCTGAAGTCGATGCAGGGTCGCAACGAACCGTCCTTTTTACCCACGAAGAAGAACCCCGACCCAACTGGAGACTATGAAGGTCTGATAAATCCCTTAGCCAAGTTCTCCTGAATGTACTCTGCCATAGCCTGAGTCTCAGGACGTGACAGGGAGTACAACCTGCTCTTGGGAAGCTTAGCATTCGGCAACAAATTAATGGCACAGTCATAGGGGCGATGGGGAGGTAGTACCTCTGCAACTCTTTTGGAGAACACGTCCGCAAAATCTGCATAACATCCTGGCAATCCTGGCAAACTTAGCTGCGAAAGCCTGACTGGAAGGCTCAAGCAACTCCTGAAACAATCAGTACCCCAACTAAGAATCTCCCCAGAGGCCCAGTCAAATTGAGGATTGTGGGCCCTTAACCAGGGTAACCCCAACACCAATGGGGCAAAAGTACAGACAGTCACATAAAAGGACAATTTTTCAGAGTGTGTGGCTCCAATAAACAAAGAAATCTGGCTAGTGCAAGAGGTAATTTTACCCTGGGATAATGGTTCCCCGTTTAACCCACAAATCTCAATTTCCGATGCCAAGGGTACTAAGGGAACAGAGTGTTTCAGGGCGAATTGGCGGTCCATAAAAACCCCGTCGGCCCCACTGTCCACAAAGGCCTCAGTCTTGACAGTTTGACCGAGGATCTTCAAGGTCACCGGAATGATAAAAGTCTTCTTGGGAAATTCTGACTTCTGGCCTGACAGGATATTTCCCATCACCCTCAGGCCCTGAAGTTTTCCGGCTTTTCTGGGCATGATACTACCACATGACCTTTATTCCCACAGTACAAACATAACCCCTGCTGTCTCCTCCGCGTCTTCTCACGCGAGGAGAGGCGGGTAGCCCCAATCTGCATAGGCTCCTCGGAAAATTCCTCAGAGTCTGAGGTTCCCTTGGGAAAGAAGGAAACCTCGGTCTCCCTTTCAAGCCTGCGCTCTCTCAGCCGTCTATCCACCCGAATGGATAACTGCATGAGCTGATCCAAGCTATCAGGCAAGGGATATTGTACCAGTTGGTCTTTTAACTGGTTAGAAAGACCTCTTCGGTACTGGTGTCTCAGGGCTGGGTCATTCCACTGGGTATCATGGGCCAACCTCCGAAACTCCGTACAATAAACCTCAACTGGCCTTCGCCCTTGCTTAAGGATCGAAATCTGAGCCTCGTCTGAGGCCGTCTTGTCAGGGTCATCATACAACATGCCCAGTGCCGTAAAAAAAGCATCAACACTTTTAAGCGACGGACAGTCAGGCTGCAACCCATATGCCCAGACCTGTGGGTCTCCTTGTAGCAAGGAAATCACTATGCCCACCCGCTGAATCTCCGACCCAGAAGACTGAGGCCTAAGCTGGAAATATAGCTTGCAGCTCTCCTTGAAACAAAAGAACTGCGAGCGATCTCCAGAAAAACGATCCGGGAGATTTATTTTCGGCTCCTTAACCCCTGAAGGTACTGCTGCTGCGGGAGCTCCGCCAGCGGCCTGCGAGGTGTGCATTTTAATGGACAAATCATTAAATTGTCGAGTCAGGACCTGCACCTGATCGACCACCTGTTGCAAAGTATTTTGAGGGGTATGCTCCATATTCCCACAAAATTTCAACAGGAGTATTAGGCTGCTGAATATGTTATGCACACCAGTGCCAGCAGGAATGTACTGGTGTCTGAACGGAGAGGGATGCAAAACAAATGAACTCACAGACAGACTGGGGAATATGACATTACATACACAGAAGGTGATAGGGTAACAAAATATACACAAAGTGAACAGAGAAGCCCAAAGGCTAAGAAACTGGGTGTCTCCCTAGTATTAGGAATGCTCAGATGGAAAGAAGCGAGATGTTGTGATTTAATACGTAGAGAACCCGAAATGCTGTTGCTAAGGGCAACAGCAAAACCCTAAAGGGTTACCAACGGGTGTGGCAGTAAACTCCTTGGTCAGAGATGGAATAATAGACACAAGGAGAGTCTCCAATATCCTAGTCTTCACTTGCAGTGCACTGGTTCAGCTTACTGCCACTAAACTGACACCTGAACACCTTGCACAGTGAGAAAGGATTTTGGCAGGCAAGTCTGAGAATACAGCCGCAAACTTGCTAGGTTCACAGAGTAGCAAAAGAACCCCAGCAGGTTAAATGACTGACTCCAGTCTTACTGCTAGGTCTGGATTGGCAGAGTGTAATACCAAATCCCAAGGCCTATTTGCAGTAAGCAACAAACAAATACAAAGTTTACACAGTACTAGCTAGCTTTCAGGAACTGACTAACCAACAAAGATTCAGCAGCATCTGCCTAACCTGAGAAGAGGGTTTATATAGCAGGTGCTGTCCACGCCCCACTCAGACCTCACAGACTGTGAGCACAAAAACCAGCACCGGATCCCCTGCCGTGCACAGAGCCTGTAACCACTGCACAGCAAAAGACCCGAATCGGAGTATCAGCTACGCTCAGGTTACTCCGCTAGCACTTGTCTCCCGGTTGCCATGACGACGTGGCAGCACAGAGCAGGAGACCCTAACAGAAAAAAAGAGGCGCACCAAGGTCGCTGTGTTACTAAGCTAAGCGACACAAGTGGCCGACACAAACACCTGGCCCATCTAGGAGTGGCACTGCAGTGTCAAGACAGGATGGCACTTCACAAAAATTGTCCCCAAACAGCACATGATGCAAAGAAAAAAAGAGGCGCACCAAGGTCGCTGTGTGACTAAGCTAAGCGACACAAGTGGCCGACACAAACACCTGGCCCATCTAGGAGTGGCACTGCAGTGTCAAGACAGGATGGCACTTCAAAAAAATTGTCCCCAAACAGCACATGATGCAAAGAAAAAAAGAGGCGCACCAAGGTCGCTGTGTGACTAAGCTAAGCGACACAAGTGGCCGACACAAACACCTGGCCCATCTAGGAGTGACACTGCAGTGTCAAGACAGGATGGCACTTCAAAAAAATTGTCCCCAAACAGCACATGATGCAAAGAAAAAAAGAGGCGCACCAAGGTCGCTGTGTGACTAAGCTAAGCGACACAAGTGGCCGACACAAACACCTGGCCCATCTAGGAGTGGCACTGCAGTGTCAAGACAGGATGGCACTTCAAAAAATTGTCCCCAAACAGCACATGATGCAAAGAAAAAAAGAGGCGCAACACAGGTATAGAATGTAGATGGATAGTATACTTAATGAATGACGACACAGAGGTAGGTACAGCAGTGGCCTACCGCACTGCTATATATAGTATACTGGTGGTCACTGTGTCAGCAAACTGCAAAACTAAAATGCACCACAGGTATAGAATGTAGATGGATAGTATACTTAATGAATGACGACACAGAGGTAGGTACAGCAGAGGCCTACCGTACTGCTATATATAGTATACTGGTGGTCACTGTGTCAGCAAACTGCAAAACTAAAATGCACCACAGGTATAGAATGTAGATGGATAGTATACTTAATGAATGACGACACAGAGGTAGGTACAGCAGTGGCCTACCATACTGCTATATATAGTATACTGGTGGTCACTGTGTCAGCAAACTGCAAAACTAAAATGCACCACAGGTATAGAATGTAGATGGATAGTATATTTAATGAATGACGACACAGAGGTAGGTACAGCAGTGGCCTACCGTACTGCTATATATAGTATACTGGTGGTCACTGTGTCAGCAAACTGCAAAACTAAAATGCACCACAGGTATAGAATGTAGATGGATAGTATACTTAATGAATGACGACACAGAGGTAGGTACAGCAGTGGCCTACCGTACTGCTATATATAGTATACTGGTGGTCACTGTGTCAGCAAACTGCAAAACTAAAATGCACCACAGGTATAGAATGTAGATGGATAGTATACTTAATGAATGACGACACAGAGGTAGGTACAGCAGTGGCCTACCGTACTGCTATATATAGTATACTGGTGGTCACTGTGTCAGCAAACTGCAAAACTAAAATGCACCACAGGTATAGAATGTAGATGGATAGTATACTTAATGAATGACGACACAGAGGTAGGTACAGCAGTGGCCTACCGTACTGCTATATATAGTATACTGGTGGTCACTGTGTCAGCAAAACTCTGCACTGTACTCCTCCTATATAATATTAATTATACTGGTGGTCCCCAGTCCCCACAATAAAGCAGCACACTGAGCACAGATATGGAGTGTTTTTCAGGCAGACAACGTATACTGGTGGTCACTGTCAGCAAAACTCTGCATACTCCTGCTATATAATACAGCTGCTCCCCAGTCCCCACAATTAAGCAGTGTGAGCACAGATATATTATGCAGCACACTGAGCACAGATATGGTATGGAGCGTTTTTTTCAGGCAGAGAACGTATAAAACTGGTGGTCACTTATCAGCAAAACTCTGCACTGTACTCCTCCTAACAGCTGTTCCCCAGTCCTCCCCACAATTAAGCAATAAAGCAATCAAGTTCAACAACAAACGGAGAGGACGCCAGCCACGTCATCTCCCTATCATCTCCAATGCACGAGTGAAAATGGCGGCGACGCGCGGCTGCTTATATAGAATCCGAATCTCGCGAGAATCCGACAGCGTGATGATGACGTTCGGGCGCGCTCGGGTTAGCCGAGCAAGGCGGGAAGGTTCGAACCTGCCTCGGACCCGTGTAAAATCACTAATATATATATACATATATATATTGTTTTTGTACTAGTTGCTGGTGCACTTTCCTTAAGTGCACTTTGTTAATGTGCATCTACAAGACATGCAGTGTGTGCCAATGTTTCAAAGATGTGGTATAAGCTTCTGTGTGTTTTTGCCGCTGCTTTGTCGCTTAGTAACCAGACAGATCACTGCAGCCTGTGGCCAATATTAGTGAAAACAATATTGTGTGCTGTGAGATTGTCAAAACTGACTGGAAATTACTGGAAATTATGGTTATTGAGGTTAATAATACTCTAGGAACAAAAATAAGGGCCCAAATTATGCGATTTTAGCTGTTTTGTGATTTTTTTAAAAAAAAAATCCAAAGCCAGTCACAGCGGTTTAGTAAACAAAGACAGTTTACAAATTATAGCCAAATCCAAATCTAGCAAAAATAGTCTGGCGCATTCTAGAAAATTATAGAATCTGATTGGTTGCTATGGGCAACATCGCCACTTTTCATTTTTAGAACCTTTAGTAAATTTACCCCATAATTTGCTGTTTGTGGTTATGTGAAGCCAACAACTCGATTTTTAAATTTGGAGAAATTTTTCCCAGAACGCTTATTATATCAGTTAGGGACTGAGAACAGAGTCCAGCAATAAGGATTAGATGAGTTAAAGACAGTGCTGAAAGTAGGGTGGTACGGGGTGGTATGGAGTGCTATTAAGAAATATGGTGGTGGTACTCAGTACCACCAGCCCACAGCTGGGGTATTATTTATAAGGGGCATTTTTGTGTGTTGGACATAAAATGATGTCCGTGGCATAACTGTGTGTGGAATAATATGTCATAGGCATTACAGTGTGTGGCATAATGTTTAATGGGCATTACGGTGTGTGTCATAATGTGTAAAGGGTGTCACAGTGTCTGGCATTATGTGTAATGGGCATTACGGTGTGTGGCATAATGTGTAATGGGCATTACGGTGTTTGGCAGAATCTGTAAGGGGCATTACGGTGTGCAGCATAATGTGGCCTTGCCCCTATTGTCATGTAGCCACTACTCTAGTTTTGTGTGACCACTCCCCCTCATGACATGTGACCATGCCCATTTTTACTATCAGTACCTCTAAGAAAAAAATTCTGCTTGCACCACTGGTTAAAGAAATGAAAATGTTTCCAATTAAGGAGCTGACGCAGAGTTGAATCAAGTCCATTTGCAGAGTATATTTTGCTTGTTTTCAATGAGCATACTCCAGAACCAAGCAACCATAACTATAGACCATGCAGAGTCACACTATAACCAAAACAAATTAAAAGAACTATCAAAAGTGTTTTGTGTCCTCTTGTAGCTGCATTTCTAGGTGGAGTTTTAATCCTGTATTTACCTTCCATTTATTACCAGAATATTTCTTTCTGTTCTATTAATGATTTATTAAAGTCACATGTTCAGGAAAAATGCACAGTGAAACTTCAGATCAGATATACCTTAACTGTCTCTGCACTAGTTAAAGGAATATTATAATGGAAATTGACTTGTAATCAATTACCCAATAACCACAGAGAACAAAGGGCTACAATATAATTCAGTTAAAATGTTGAAAGCGGCATGCGCTACTGTGCATACTCCGTGCTGAATCACCTCCAGGTAAGCTTCATTCACTGTACCAAGATATCCATGAGGCTACTACTGGGTATGTGTGGAGCCATCTTTAGACAGTGCTAGAGTACCATGTAGAAGTTTTATTGCACTTACAGTAGATCCAGTGAGACCTGCGATTACAGTAACTGCTGTTTTAGATGCTATTCCAGCATCCTGCACTGCTACCCGATACCTCCATATTCTCACCCCATGTGTATTGTACAACACCAAAATAAGTTAATGCAGAAGGATGAATTACTACATTTTATTTTTCTGCAACTAACATCTGTTGGAGTGCAAATACATAATGAAGAGATTGCTATAGCAATGTTACAGAAGTTGACATCAGAGTTTGACTTCCTATATCTGGCATTGGAAGCAAACTCAGAAAAGTTAGCCACAGACACAGTCAAAGATAAAATTACACAATTACAAGAACATGTGCCTGCTAGTAAAATGCTGAGACTACTGTATTTCTTACAAATGTGAAAAATTCATAGAATTCAAGTTCAAGTACTACATTTGTTGCAAAATAGGTCATAAAGCATTTAAATGCAAGGGAAGGAATGTGAATCCCATGCAAAGCAAGAAATGAATCAGAAAAGATGGATCAACCCTGTGTGTGTCACAGATAGCTGCAGAAAAGAATGCTGGCTTATAGATTTGGGTCCAACAAGGCATTTCAGCTATCAATCACAAACAAAGGGATTAGTATTCCAGTCCTTTACAGTTACACAAGTTTTAAAAATTAATGCTCACTTGAGAACTGGAAAAAATATAAAAGTCACAGAATCAAAGATGTGAGTTACATACCAGAAATGGGAACAAAGTAGAAAAGGGACTGCCATAACTACAAAAGGTGGCAGCAATTGTTTGACTTTGATACACAGCATTATTACATGAGGATAGCAACTGAGTTACAGTCACTAGAACTCTGGCATAGATTATTTGGTCATCTTGGCTATAACAGTATTTAAAAGCTGCAGAATAGGATGTTCAAAGGAATGTCAGGGACTTGCCTGATAAAGAGGTGACTTGGACGTTGGTGGGCATGCCCCTATTTTTGGCCAAATTTATGTTAACACCTCTTATGCTGTATGATATTTAATTGTAAAGATTCCAAATATAGGCACTTACTGGTCTTCTTTCAAATATAGATTATATGCAGCTGGTGCCCAAAATGGCTGCCTCACCTTTTGCATGCGCCTGATCATCTCCATAAAACAACTTAAATTCACCACAACTGACCTATGAATCATCATAAATATCCAAGGACTTACCTTTAACTTGTACTACTCTACTCGGACATCTCATCAAAACCAAAGGATTGCATTCTTGCGCTGAGATACACACTGGATTGAATCCTCTGCATACCTCCACTGAGAAGTCCTTCAGTTTGGCAGCTACTGTATTCTGCATTGGACATCCCAGACAAGGTACTGTGGACTACAACCTATCTTTGGCTCCATCCAGCCCCTCACTTAGACATCATCCACCTCTGTTCTCTGAGCAACAAATAACTGACTTCTTGCATTAATCAATTAATAACAGTATATTCAGGCTCTGAATTACTGAAGGGTCACTGTTCATTTCAAATTGCAGCATCCATTCCCCAGGACATGTTATCACTATCCCCACAAGAAATCTACTTCAAAGGCCTCTCACACCGAGACTTTTCACACCTACACAATAGGACTTGGATTCTAACACTTTTCCACAAGCCTGCTCTGTCCTGGAATAATTGACTAAATCAGCAACAGAAAAGCTAAATTATTTTATCTATCACTTGCTTCAAATATTCCCATTGGATTAAATGAACAGCAATAGGTTATAGCAATAACTCTGTTCAACAACCCATTATAATTTTTGGATCACATACCGAATTGGGGGGAAAAAAACACACAAAAAACAACAACACTGCTTTCTCTCCCTCTCTCATTATCATATGCAGCTCATACTTATAGTAATCTGTCATTGATGACCCAATGTATACGTATTCCTCCAGATTCATTTTTTCACTCCGCCCACCATGTTCTGCAGTTCCTATTACACCATCACAGGCTTCTGTTCTCCAATCCCTTGGCATTTTTACAAGAAAACACAGGCAAATTCATGGGAAGCAAGCAGGCCAGAAATTTATTTTCCCCGGTAACCACCTAAATCCTTTGCCCACCTGCTCTCCTGCAGATTTAAAGAACAATCAAATAGAAGTGATACCCAAAATATGGCCCTGTGCTTGGAAGAACAGAACTGTCAACTCTCGCTTTATGACCCCCATACCCTGAGCTCCTGCACTTAACATAAAGAAAACTTAAGGCCCTCTGGTATGCCCAATCAGGTCAGTCCTTTGTAATGCCAGATCTATAAGAAACAAGACTGCAACAATTGCTGACCTTATTGAATCTGCAGATCTAGACTGTATTACAGAGACCTGGCTAGATGAAAATGCAGCACCTATATTGGAGGCTGCAGTCCCAACAAACTACTCTGTCATCCACAACCCAGGTCTGAACTTAAACTTAGGGTCTACCCTATTGAAATTACTCGCTCATTCAAATGCATTGCTGCCCGGAGTTCGACAGGATTAGGTTTCAGAGTATTTATTATTTATTTATTACCAGTTATTTATATAGCGCACACATATTCCACAGCACTTTACAGAGTACTTCTCATTTACCGGCCCCCTGGAGACGATAAGATATTTCTACAAGAAATTGCAGACACTGTTGCTGGCCTGGTTCTGGAACATCAAAGATGGCTCATCCTCAGGGATTTCAATGCATGGGTGGATGATGAGCTCTGACGCCTTGGCCAAGACCTCCTGTGCACAATGAATGGTCTGGGCTTCACACAGGTCATTCCTTCTGCCACACATAAAAGTGGTCACACTCTGGATCTTGTCTTTCAGATTGGATTAGAAGTCACTGACCTAAAAATAAACCCAGTTATCTGGTCAGACTACCACTCCCTTTGGTTCTCAGTTGCAACCCCTCAAATAAGATCTCTGCCCATGGAGTTGACCAGGTATCGTCCAAGGAGGGGTATGACTCCCCAGGCTCTTGCAGCAAATCTGGATCTCTCTGCAATACTGGGTGCCTGTGAAGATCGCTGTTCCCTAGTCCATTATTATAAAAGGGATGTTATGGCTGCAATTGATATTATCACCCCTGTGCGTATAAGACCTTGTAAACCACAACGTCAAGCTCCCTGGTTCGACAACAGTGTTAGTGAGCTCAAGAAAAGGGGGCGTAGACTGGAAAGACAATGGAGGAAGACTAACCTAGTGGATGACAAAATAAAACTAACAAAACATAATGAAGAATATCAATCGGTAATCACTCGTAAGAAATCACAGTTCCTGTCAAATGAGATCATGGCAGCAAACAATAGGCCAGCTCAACTTTTCCAAATAGTCGAGATGCTTTGCAAGCCAGCATGCCTGCAGACTGATGAAACCCTCTTCAAGGCAAGATGCAACGAGTTTGCAAACTTCTTTGCAGATAAAATATCCACATTCCGGGCTGGAATCTCCACAGTGCCATCAAAGGATTGCCAAACTACAAAGCCTGCCAATATAAGCCACCTGCCTTCATGGACTAGCTTTGACCCAGTGGATGTAAAGGACACTGCTGAAATTGCTCGGATTTTGCGTCCCACCACCTGTAATCTGGACCTGGCCTCAACCAAGCTTCTAGTAGGTTGTATGGATATAATTGGTCCTGTCTTTGCAAAAATTGTTCAATGCTCTTTGCAGACAGGCATTTTTCCTGGACCCCTAAAGAAAGCAATTGCTAGACCTCTTCTTAAAAAACCTAATTTAGATCCTGACTGCATGACCAACTACAGACCGGTATCAAACCTTCCTTTCCTAGGAAAGGTTATTGAGAAAGTGGTTGCGAATCAACTGGAAACCCGCCTGACAACCCATGAAATTTATGATCCATACCAACAGGATTCAGGAGAAGACATAGCACTGAAACAGCCCTGGTGTGTGTGTGTTAAATGATCTTCTGATGGCAATAAACAGAGGTGACTGTTCAATATTAATCGTTCTGGATCTCTCTGCAGCATTTGATACCGTGGTGGTTCAAATCATTTCTCACAGGCAGGTCATAGAGAGTATCATCTGGAGTATACTAATCCCCATCAGTGCCATTGCCATGTGGTGTCCCACAAGGTTCTATACTATACCCCATGCTTTTTGCAGTATACATGCTCCTGATGGATGAAATAATCAGTGCCATGGCCTGGTCTACCACTGCTATGCAGATGATACACAACTGTACTTGTCCTTTGCTCCGGGCACTGATAACCCAATAGCAACCCTAAATGGCTGTCTAGCTGAGCTCCAGGAGTGGATGAACACCAGTTGTCTGTGACTGAACCCGGATAAAACAGAGGTCCTTATGATAGGACCACAGCATCAAAGGACAAGACTGCAGCATAGCCAACCAACTGGACTTACACTCAGGGATTCAGAATTACAAACCACTGATCGTGTGCGGAATCTTAGTGTTGTCCTGGATATTGGATTGACGCTTAAACATCAGATATCAGCCACAATCAAATCCTCATTCTTTCGCCTGAGGAACATAGCCAGAATCAAGCACTTAATTCATACATGCATTTGTATCATCTCAATTAGACTACTTTAATGCCCTCTACCTTGGCCTCCCAGCAAAAGAATTGCACCGCTTACAGCTGGTGCAAATCACAGCTGCCAGGCTGTTAACCAACCAGCCCCATTCTAGCCACATAACAAGCATCCTCTACTCCCTTCACTGGATGCCTGTAAGATGGTGAATCATCTTCAAGATTGGCTTATTGAGTTTCAAAGCATTACATGACCAGGGTCCATGGCACCTAAAGCAGCTTCTGATCCCATACTATTCCACTCGATTACTACGATCTGTAAATGAAGGACTTTTAGCAGTACCTAGAATCTCCCGTAATTCATCTGGGGGTCGAGCTTTTAGTCAAGCGACTCCGACTCTATGGAACTCACTTCCCAGCACAGTGCGAGAGGCCCCAACTATAGAATCCTTCAAAAGTAGACTCAATACTTTCCTGTTTACGCAAACATGTCCATAATGTCCCTTTAGTATCTTCATGCTTCTGTATTTTATGAAAAGCTGTTCTGTACATTATTTTCTATACTATATTATGCTATGTATCTGTTAAGCGCCTTGAATCCTATTGGAGAAAGATCACTATATAAATAAAAGCGGTCTTAAAAGTGTGATGAAACATTTTGGGTTTTATTACCCTTTGTCAGGCTTAGCACTTACATAAATATTAGAAAAACATATCTTATATATACAGAGCAGTAAGCCTCAATAGATTGTAAGCTTGTGAGCAGGGCCTTCCTACCTCTATGACTTTTTGTTATTACCCAGTTTAGTTTTATCATTGTGTCCAATTGTAAAGCGCAACGGAATTTGCTGCGCTATATAAGAAACTATTAATAAATAAATCATACGGCACTGTCTTTCATTAGCCGGGCAGGAAGCACTTCCGGAATGCTGCTTCACCACTCCCCTCCAGCTCACACCTCCAGTTACGATGCCAACCAGATGCCATGCACACAAGTGCCACATATTAACACCTATTTTTTTTAAATAAAGCATTTGATAAGTGTGCATTTGTACATTTCACATATCACATAGTATATTATTTTGATCTACAACAATACAAAAATTATATACTGCATCAGGTAGAGCCCCTTATACACATTGCGCCAGGTAGAGCCTCTTATACACATTGCATCACATAGAGCCTGTTATACACATTGTGCCAGGTAGCCCCTTATACACGTTGCATCAGGTAGAGCCTTCTACACATTGCACCAGATTGCCCCTTATACACATTGTGCCAGGTAGTCCGTTATACACATTGTGCCAGGAAGCCCATTACACACTGTCATGACTGTGGTTTTTGTGAACCCGGTGTTAGTGAAGTCTGTGCGGGCGACTGAAGGACTATGTGAATATTAGGCTGATCTGTAGGAATCAGTGAGAAGAAGGAGCAATCCCTGACCGGGGATCGAACCCGGGCCTCGGCAGAGGAAGCCGTATCCTGACCACTGGATCACCAGGGACTTTGATAGCAGGATGATGAATGTGTAGGTGAGATTGAACTCGATATAGTGTCACATGAGTAGGTGCTTATGTACTCAAGGTTACTGGCGAGATAGTAAGATGGACTGGTTACTGGTGAGACTGAGAACCGGGCTGGTTACCAGTGAGACTGGGACGCAACTGTAATCCGGCCTGGTACAGGATATAAATGGAAACGCAACTGAAAGTAGAATGATGACTGTGGCTGTGACTTAAGATGAGACTGTAGAACACTGCAGCTCTGGCTCCAAGATGAGACTGTGGAATACTGCAACTGTGACTTTAAAGATGAAACTGTGGAATACTGCAGCTGTGGCTTTAAGAGGAGACTGTGGAATACTGCAACTGTGACTTTAAGATGAAACTGTAGAACACTGCAGCTGTGGCTTTAAGAGGAGACTGTGGAATACTGTAACTGTGACTTTAAGATGAAACTGTAGAACACTGCAGCTGTGGCTTTAAGAGGAGGCTGTGGAATACTGCAACTGTGACTTTAAGATGAAACTGTAGAAATACTGGATATCAATGGTAACACAACTGTAAACCAGACTGGGTAGCAAGGAGCAGAGTTATACAGGAACCGAAGTACAAGTGTTACCTTTAGGGAGCTCGGCTTCTAAGCTCACACAGAGCTGTGTGTGACACGAGGAACTGGCAGAGTTTCCAACTCAAGTCTCCTGACTTATACTTCCTGGTCCTTGGTGATTGGTGAGCAGTGTCAGGTGATTCAGAGAGTCTCAGGCTGGCACAGGATTGGACAGCTCTGGGTCAGGTTAACAGTCACTGTTATGTGAGTACTTTAGGCTAGGCTGTGATGTGGAGTGAGACCTAGCAGGCCGAAAGAACACTGAAGCCTGAACTTCTGCAAACAAACAGAGGACGCTGGCTTTTTTGGCCTAAACTTCAGATTTCTGAATTCAGACTCACACAGAAGATTAATCACCACAGGTGGAGCTCGTTAACTCTTACCTTCCAGGCAGAGAACTCAGGACTCAGGAAACTCATGGTAATGGCAAGCTGTTTATCCCAGTGAGCAGAAAAGACACAGGATCCAGGACAGATGGCAGGGGTTAGTCACCCAATATGAGAACTACAGTCAGGATCGTGACACACACATTACATCAGGTAGAGCCCCTTACACACATTGCGGCAGGTAGAGACCCTTACACACATTATGCCAGGTAGAGCCTCTTATACACATTGCACCATGGTAGAGCCCCTAATACACCTTATATATTGCACCAGGTACAGCATGTTATACACATTGCACCAGATAGCCCCTTATACACATTGTGCCAGGTAGCCCCTTATACACACTGCACCAGGTAGCCCCTTATGCACATTGGCCAGGTACAGCCAAGAGAGAGAGAGTGTGTGTGTGTGTGTGTGTATGTATGCATGGCCGGATTAACAATGGGGCGGATGGAGCTGCAGCTCCAAGCCCCCCATTGAAAATAGGCACACTGAGCTCCCTGCAGTGCAGACAGTAGCCAGTGCTGACAGGAAAAAAAACATTTCATGTCAGCGCATACAGCAGCTCACTCACTCTCCTCCGGCTGCCCAGTCACCCCTCCCCAAATTGGTTAGCCTGTGTCCTGACCTCTTCGTGTTACAAGGGGCGGGGCTTCGGACGGGCACGGGGGTGGAGCCTCGGAAATAGCTCCGAGACAGCAGCCTCCTGTCAAGACCCTTCCCCTCTTTCATGAGGCATGTTATTGTTGGAAAGCTGCAGCAGGTGGGCATGCATATCTCTGAAGCTCCGCCCCCATGCCCGTCCGAAGTCCCGCCCCCTTGTCCATCAAAACATATATGTTTTTGCTGCAGCATACCATTCTTGCTGCAGCTTCCCAACAATAACATGCCTCATGAAAGAGGGGAAGGGTCTTGACAGGAGGCTGCTGTCTTTTAGGAGAGCTGGGTCCCTGGATGTCAGAGCTGAGGGGGCATGCAAAACCATGTGAGTAGCAGCCCACACCAGGCCCCGAGGTTTCCTATGTAAGTGGTGTCTATGTCAGTAAGTATTGAAGGGTGTGTGTGTGTGTGTGTGTCACTAAGTAAGTAGTGTCTGTCAGTAAGTAGTGTCAGTGTCAGTAGGTTTTGCGTTGTGTGTGTGTGTGTCAGTAAGTAGTGTCAGTAAGTTTTGTATTGTGTCTGTGTCAGTAAGTTTTGTTGCATTGTGTGTGTGTGTGTGTGTGTGTGTGTGTGTGTGTCAGTAAGTAGTGTCTGTCATTAAGTGGTGTCTATGTAAGTTTTGTGTTGTGCCGTGTGTCAGTATGTTTTGCGTTGTGTGTGTGTCAGTCAGTCCTGCAAGTGTAGTGGTACGCTCCGGTACGGCGTATCATTAAGAATGTGTCCGCCAGTACGCCATACCCCCGCCACACTGTAAAACACCACCACCAAGCTCCTAGATCTTGCTCGGAGGCGCCGCCAGCACCTTCTAGCACCTTCTTCCTTTTCCAGGAAAAGGACTGCTGCGAGCATGAAGGTGATGTCATCACCCTCCCGCACCTGCCAGACTGGCAGAGAAAAAGTGACGGAGGGGTGCTGGGCCAGCGGTGTGTGGGTGGTATTCAGTATACCAGTTGTTGGGATCCTGGCGCACAGTATACCGGCGCCGGAATCCTGACAACCGACATACCGTCACCTTTTCTCCCTCTTGGGGGTCCACGAACCCCCTGGAGGGAGGATAGTGTGGCGCTTACGCGCGCCACTGTGCCCGCAAGGGGCTCATTTGCGCTCGCCCTGTTGACGGGAAGCCAGCGGTAGGGATCCCGACGCCGGTATGCTGGCCGCTGGGGACCCGGCCGCCGGCAACTCATACTACACCCCGGTGAGTAGCTCTAATGGTCGGGACCCCTACCCACAAGAACAATGAGGCGGCACTCCCCAGTTTTGGTGGTGCATTAAGACTTATTGATCCAGAATCTTAATAAATCTTACTACACCAGCAAGACTCGGGAGTACTGCCTCATTGTACTCTGTCCACAGCTTGAAAAGCCAAAGAAGGGCACTGGAGCAAATATTCACATCATAACAGGATGAGTGCTGGGTACACAGCTTACATATATTTTTTATTCTATAACAAGTGTCACATCCTGCTGTCATTGTCTCTGTAGTCCGCAGCGACAGGGGGTGTCTGTGCCATGGATTCACATAATATATAACCACTCCACCTAGTGTCACATGGTCATATCCCTTAATGACATGTGACCACACTGACGGCGCGCAGGCGCAGTACCACTGAGAAAAAAATTCTGTGTGCACCACTGGTGTCAGTAAGAAGTGTCTGTCAGTAAGTAGTGTTTGTGTCAGTACATTTTGCATGGTGTCTGTGTCAGTAAGTTTTGTGTTGTGTTTGTGTGTCAGTAAGTAGAGTCTGTCAGTAAGTGGTGTCAGTGTCAAAAAGTTTTTGTGTTGTGCGTGTGTGTGTCAGTAAGTAGTATTTTTGTCAGTATGTTTTGCATTGTGTGTGTTTGTCAGTAAGTGGTGTCTATGTCAGTTAGTTTTGTGTTATGTATGTGTCAGTAAGAAGTGTCTGTCAGTAGGTTTTGTACTGTGTGTGTGTGTGTGTGTGTGTGTGTGTCAGTAAGTAGTGTCTGTCAGTAAGTGGTGTCTGTCAGTAGGTTTTGCGCTGTGTGTATCAGTAAGTAGTATCTGTCAGTAAGTGGTGGGTGTCTGTGTCAGTAATACCCCTTTCACACTGCAAAATAACCTGGTATAGACTGGGTATATTACCGGGTCAACACGTTTTGATGTGCATCGTGAAAGGGGTCATGGGCGAATTCCAGGTTGCCTGACCCGGTAATTCAACCCGGGAATAAAGAAGGGTTATTCTCGAGTTAAATACCAGGTCAGGTGCAGAGTGAACGGGTCACCCAGGTCGATGCAACCCGGGACCCGTTCACTGCATAGGGAGTGGCGACGCAGAGATGATCTCATCTCCCAGCGCCACCTCCGCACCTGTTGCCGACTCCATCTCCGCCCACGGATGGCAACCCGAGCCGGCAAATTGCCGGGTCGGGTTGGCGGTTTGTAGGGTCAAATGCCGGGTCCCACCCAGGAATGGACCCATTTCCAATTCCCAGGTGGGACCCGGCATTGTGATGTGAGAGCGGTACAAGTATTGTGTGTGTGTGTGTGTGTGTGTGTGTGTATCAGTCAGTAATATCTATCAGTAAGTGGTGTCTGTGTCGGTAAGTTTTGTGTTGTGCGTGTGTGTGTTAGTAAGTAGTGTATGTCAGTAAGTGGTTATTGTGTCAGTAAGCTTTGTGTTGTGTGTGTCAGTAAGTAGTGTCCGTCAGTAAGTGGTGACTGTGTCACTCACATGGCATAGGACACACCCCTATTTAGACCACACCCACACCACATTGATCACCCCCCCACATCACTAGTCACACCACCGCAGCGCTTGTCACACCTCCTGCCGAGGCACACAATAGGCCCTTCCTAAATTTCAGCTCCAGGCCAATATGGACCTTAATCTGGCACTGTATGTATGTGCGTCATCTGCCCTGCTGCCTGTGTCTCCATCAATCACCATCCGGCACTGGCTCCTCTTGATGCGTAGGTCACCCGGCTCCATGTTTTTACCTTAATTCTGCCCAGCGTGAAGCTGGGCGGAAGTGAGTAGCAGAGGTGGAGGGGCGGCAGTGCATGGGCAGCGGGAGGCAGCCAGTGCAGGTGCTGGTGCTGCTGGCGTGATGACTGCGGCCATGCCTTCAAGCCACAGCGCGATAGGGGCCCACCCTGCCTGCCCGCACATAAAACAAACCACTACGGACTATCGTACATATACTCCAGTCACTGCATTTAACTAGACAGACAAATGCATCAAGTTTCACAAGAGGTACAATGTTTCTGAATAGGATAATTTCTCAGCACTTGGTTACAGTTATATTCAAGAATATAAAGACACTATTGGAACACACTTAAATTCAAAAGATCATTATATTTAATTGTAAAATATATTTACATTTAAATAGTAAAGTTTGCATAGTGCACCTGCATCCTTTTTTTCTATGTGTAGTACTAACACAGATAAACCAGTATATAAAAAATTATGGAAACAAAGCCGTGAGCCATTTCCTAAATTAACAAGCAGAGCTACTGCACCACTTGAGATAGTACATACAGATACATTGGGGTGATCTATAGACCACAAGGCCAGGGGCAGGATTTGGACAGGAACCTATTGTTGGAAATCACTAAAATGGCTTTAAAGGGAGAAGTCATAATCATGGGAGACTTTAATTTACCTGATGTAAATTGGGAGGGGTCTTTTGCAAGTTCAGCTACAAGTGACAAATTTCTAAATTCCTTACAGGGAGCTTCTCTTAAGCAAATGGCGAGGGAGCCCTCTCGCAAAGACTTAATATTAGATTTAATTCTTACAAATGGTGACAGGATATCAGACATATATGTGGGTGAGCACCTGGGATCCAGTGATCATCAAGCAGTATGGTTTAGTATAAAGACAGGATCCAACTCCTGTCACACAAAAACAAAGGATTGGATTTTAGAAATGCTGACTGCAAAAATGGGGAAATGTTTTATTGATTCATTGGTGGACAGGAGGAACTTGGAAGGAGTGCAGGAGAGGTTGGAAACACTGAGGGCAACATACCTTTGTATCAAAAGGGTTAGGAAAAGCACCAGGAAAAGAAAGCCAGTGTGGTTCACAAAAGAAGTATCAACTAGTGTGAAAGTAAAAAAGATGGCTTTTAGGAAATACAAACAGACGCAAAATAATAATGACAAAGAGGTGTATCTTGACAGACGGAAGGATGCTAAGAAAGTGATCAGACGTGCAAAGGCAGAAGCTGAGGAGAAAATGGCCCAGTCAATAGATAAAGGGGGGCAAAACTTTTTTTAAATATATAAATGAAAGGAGAAAATCAAATGGAGGAATAATAAGACCTAAGACAGAGAGTGAGAATTTGGTGGAGGAAGACAAGGCAATAGCAGATCGCCTAAATAATTATTTTTGCTCAGTATTTACTACAGAAGAAGGGAAGGGGCCACAGTTAAGTTGCAAGGACATTCATAAAAATAAGGTAGATGAAAGTACATTTACAGAGGAGAAGGTCCTAACAGAACTTTTAAAACTAAAAGTGGATTAGTCAATGGGGCCAGATGGGATACACCCAAGGATACTAAAAGAGCTAAAAGATGTGAAGGTGACACCTTTTACAGAATTATTTAATCAGTCACTAAATACAGGTGCCATTCCAGAGAACTGGAAAAGAGCAAATGTAGTTCCACTGTACAAAGGTGGAAGCAAGGAAGAAGCAAGTAACTACAGAACAGTAAGCCTTACATCAGTAGTAGCTAAAGTAATGGAAAAACTATTAAAAGAGAGTTGTGGAATATCTTAAATCAAACAACTTACAGGACCCAAAACAGCATGTATTTACTGGTGGGAGAACATGCCAAACAAATTTTATTGACTTTTTTGAGTCTCTGGTGAAAATAATAGATCAAGGGGGAGCTGTACATGTAGCATATCTAGAATTTAGTAAGACATTTGACACTGTCCTACATCGCAGACTGCTAAATAAACTTGAAAGCATGGGGGTGGTTTATAAAACAGTTACATGGATAAGAACCTGGTTGCAGAATAGGAAACAGACAGTTGTAGTAAATGGAGTGCAATCTATGGAGGGAAATTTTGCCAGTGGAGTAGCCCAGGGATCTGTACTTGGACCAGTTCACTTTAATATCTTTGGTATTGAAGAGAAAGTATGCCTTTTTGCAGATGATACAAAGATTTGCAACACGGAAGACACACCGGGAGGGGTAAAACAAATGATTGATGACCTAGCTAGGTTTGAGAAATTGTCAAGAACGTGGCAACTACAGTTGATTGCTAAAAAAATACAAAATCATGCACTTGGGTCTCAAAAACCCAAAGGCTAAATATAGTATCAAGGGTACTACTGGAAACTAATGGAAACTACTGAGGAGGAAAGGGATTTAGAAGTCACTAATTTAAGTGACTTAAAGGCAGGAAAGCAATGCAACAAAGCAAAGAGAAAGGCAAGTCAGATGCTTGGTTGCATAGCGAGAGGAATCAGTAGCAGGAAAAAAGTAATAATGCCACTGTATAGGTCATTGGTATGGGCTCATATGGAATACTGTGTCCAGTTCTGGAGACCATATCTCCAGAAGGATATAAATACATTAGAGAGTGTACAAAGAAGGGCAACTAAAATTATGCATGGCCTACATCACAAAACGTACCCGGAAAGGCTAAAAGATCTTAACATGTATAGTTTGGAGGAGAGAAGAGAAAGGGAAGACATGATAGAAACTTTCAAATATACCAAGGTTTTTAACAAAGTTCAGGAGGGAAACATTCTTCAAAGGAAGAGGAGTATTAGAACTCGAGAACATACACTGAAACTGGAGGGAGGCATGTTCAGAGGAATTTTAAGGAAAAATTACTTCACAGAAAGGGTAGTGGATAAGTGGACTAGCCTCACATCAGAGGTGGTAGAGGCTAAGACTGTACAGCAATTTAAACATGCTTGGGATAGGCATATGAATATCCTTACAAAGAATTAAGGTTCAAAAAGGGTTGAGATTACCTAAAGCATTTAAAAAAGGGGCAGACTAAATGGGCCAAGTAGTTCTTATCTGCCGTCAAATTCTATGTTTCTATGATACAGTGTGGTCCAATGAAAGTAAAGTCAGTGAGTGAGTACAGATACTTTGTGACAGTCATAGATGATTTCATAAGCATGATGTCAGGTTCTGGGATATTTGTTTATCTGACTCTGTCTAGGGAGTTTTGTATGTAAAGCTGGAGGGCTTGATATAGCTTCTTTGCATTCAGGTGGTAGTTGCTGGGACCATAGCGCAGGTACATTATCACAGGTATGAAAACTAGCAAAAGTTAGTTGGCGAAGACCCAGAGCAGGGGCACAGAATATTACCCCACCTGTGGTCTTTACCAGGGATTCCTGCAAGGAAATTTGGGCTCAGCAGCGCCCGATGGGCCAGTCACGGTCCCTTGTCTAGGTCACCTGTGCTAACACTAGAAGGTGTGATGGGAATCGGTCTAGGGACCGATGAGTGATAAGGGGTATATTTTTCCTTCTCTTCTATTCCTCTCCTTTTCTCTGTCTGATTCTATTGTTTGTATTATATTACTATATTTCATATCTTTGAAGCAAATGTATAATTTTAACCCTTTTAGTGATTTATAATAATCATCACTAATTGTGTACCTTTTATTAACAAACCCGCAGACGTTGCATCTAGACATATATATCTTTAAATCATTAGGAATATTCTGTTCATGGAAGAATGCACGCCAGTCATATAGAATGTAAAACGTAAAAATGTATTTCAACAAACAATTGCTACTCATAGAATTCACTTTCATCATTAAACAGTATTGGTCAATTACAATGCAAGTCACCATATAATAGTTTCACAGATTCAAACTATATAAGAAATAAACAGGATGAAAGAAGTGTGAAAATGTATGTATGTATGTATGTGTGTATATATATATATATATATATATATATATATATATATTACTGGGGAGATATCACTCAAAGCACTCCGCTAAACCCCAGATTGCATACAATGAAATCCTAGGTTTATTGATATACATTGGAAGGATATATATCTTAAAGATATCTTAGGGGATTGATTTTGGTTTATGTGTGTGTGTGTGTGTGTGTGTGTGTGTGTGTGTGTGGGGGGGGGGGGGGGGGGAGGGTAGGGGCAGCATGTGACTGCATGTTCCACAGACCGCATGGGACAGAAGCTAGACTCCATTTTGGGAAAACTCCCATGATTCCAAAGTCTGTAACATATGGTTCAAAAGGGAATGCCAGCAGCCATTTTCGGTTTTCAAGTTCAAACACATGGCATTATTTGCTAGGCCATAAAGTTACATAGCAGAAGCCATATACAAAACTACATATCTCTGAAAGACTCCACTATATTCCAGAATGTATAAGCTTCAACATAATGCATATGTGCTGATTTCACAATTCCAAGCCATCTAATTACATTTCACAATTCCAAGCCAACACAGTATCTCAATAACCAGGGCATATTGTATGCTGACTATGCTATATAATGTAGCCTGTAATTATATGCCAATCCCGGTCTGTACCTTTGGAATAAACACATCCTACATTATGCTAACTTTTCAGGCCTAAAACCAACTAATTCCAGCCTTCCAATATCATCACCACATATCTCATGCTGTCCATATGAGCCATCACAAGACAAGATCACCAAGTAACCACAAATATCAGCATGCCATTGCTACAAGCACGACTACAGTAACAAAAGGAAGTATGTGTTGACTTCTATATTTCAGCAAGATGCACTATATAAAACCACTACAATCTGTTATAAATCACCATCCACAAATGTATCCCAGGAATGCTATGCTATAGATTGTCTAATGTTCCAATTGCCATTACAGATTTCACAGAGTATTATCACCAACACATAACAATCACATAATTGCACAAGTACCATTAACCTTAAGCCATTTGTATTTCCAAATTAACTATTCTATGCCAATCGTTTCACAACTACTGTACCACAAACACATATTTAACTATTCCATGCCATTTATCTATGAGATATAGAGTATGATACTTAGCCTTCCAGGGGAATAACTCCCAAGCTTCCCAGGCGTATCAAGGTCCATGCTTCTGAGAGTCTTTGTAGCTGTGTGTAGCCAGTGTGGGAGTCAGGAGCAAGAGAGAGCTCTGATTTCAAGTGGGTACAGTATATCATACCTACAACCTGTGGATGTGTCTTTCACAGCATGTGGGCTAGCTGTATCAGTGAGCTGAGCTGGTTATGTGCTGGTATTGTCTGTTCAAATGCTAACTAGCCAAAACTACAGTGTAGAGATGTTAATTAGGCTCAGGTTACAGAAGCCAATATTATCAATTCATTCTTTGCATAATAGTAAAATATAATATATGTCTCTAAAATGGATATAAAGGAATTACTCTGTAACAATGAGCAAGGGATATCAGACTGGTTCTGATGAGTGAAGACTTGGGACTTGCAGTGATGATCTTGAATATTGGACTCACACCAATGGTCTGGAATATCAAACTTGCACTATAAACTGGATTAATGCTGACACCAAGTTTAAAACTGGAAAAGACTAGGTCACGGGAAGTGTCCTCAGGAGCAGTCTGGTTTAGCAGACAGCTGCAATGCTCACACACAAAGCTGTGTGACTTATGGACTTGACAACCTTGGTCCTGTAAAGCAGGAAGCTTTATACCCAAGGGTTTTTCTAGATTGGCTGGAAGTGTCAGCTGAGTTTGAGAAATTCCTGGATTAGTCAATAGACAGTCAGTTGACAGGAACCAAGATAGCTGCACCCATGACTGGTTTTGGAGGGAACTTTGGTTAAGGCCCAATTACCAGGAAGAGGAGTACTAAGGATAACTCTCTTTTATTCTGCTCTCTGTTTTTCTGCTTTTACTAGCTGGTAACATATCCCCAAATCCAGGTCCCATCCACATATCACACTCACATTCAGCTGATTCACAATGGAATATAAATCCAACAAACCTTATAAACATAACATGTCTCCCATCTCCCTCCAAGTCACTAAAATGTTCTTTATGAAATGAACTCTCTGTTTGCAACAAATTAACATCTATACATGACCTCTTCATTTAAAAAAAACTCAATATGCTAGCTATAACAGAAACATGGCTCACACAATCAGACACTGCCTCCCCTGCAGCACTGTTACATGGTGGCCTTCACTTCACCCCCCCAGGCCTGGTAACAGTAAACGAGGTGGGGTTGGAATTTTACTGTCGAAATCTTACACACACACACACACACACACACACACACACACACACACACACACACACACACACAGGTTTTCCATCTGTTCCTTCATTTTTCACCCCTTTTTCTCTGCATGTTGCAGCTATTAATTGCCCACCTGGGCAACCCATAAAGTTTCTGGAAGATTTTTCTGCTTGGCTCCCTCACTTTTTATCCTGTGACATCTCCACCATCATTATGTGTGATTTCAATATCTCTATTGACAGACCACAATCTCCCCATGCCTCTAAACTACTCTCTCTAACCTCCTCTCTTGGCCTCTCCCAATGGACTGACTCCCCTACTCATCAGGATGGCCACTGCTTTGATCTTGTATTCACCAGACTATGCTCTGTTTCTGAACTCACTAACACTCCTTTCCCTCTCTCAGATCACAACCTTATCACCTGCATGCCCTTCTCCATTACTTCAAACTCAATGTCCCTGAAGTCTACCAAGCATACTCTAACCCGCAGAAATATTAAGGCTATTAATTTTCGATAACTATCTATATCCCGGCAACCAGTGCTCTTACCAATTTCTACATTCACCTCTACTTAGACTGCTGTATCACAAATTTACCAAACTCTAGAAACAACACTTGATGAAGTGGCTCCAGCTACCCATTACACTCCACATAGACTTAGATGTCAACCATGGCACTCTAAATACACAAAACACCTACAGTACTAAAACTCTCACGTAAAGTAGAATGCCAGTGGCGTAAATCTCATAGTTCAAGTGACTTTCTCACATATCGTAGTGCATGTAGCCCATGGCCACCTACTTTATGTATGTTTGTATATATTTAAGTAGGTGGCCATGGGCTAAATGCACCCCGCCCTATGAGTGGTGAGTGCAGACATTGCACCCTGCTTCTGGGGTGGCGAGTGCTGTGGTTTTATATTTGTTTGCATATTGCAGGGTTAATCTTTGGTTAACTCTTATTAACTGTGGCCACAAGCTTTTTCATGCACCCCTATGTACACTAAACCTGTGTCAGCTGTTCCTTATTAATTTATCAGCCAGTGTCAGGTGACTAATGTACCTTTAAAAGCCATAAGGTATGTGGCAGGTACACATTAAACCTAGTGGGCATATTTGCAGTTATATTATGTGTGATACAGTTGCCAGGTTTTCATTTTTAAGACTCTGTGATAGTGTAGGACCTGCAAGAAGGTGGGGTACCTTGGCGAGCGGTTTGCAGGCTTCCGTGCATTGGCCAATTCACTAACTAAACCTCCACCATTTATTTATTGATGTTGTGAGGATAACTGAGCTTGCTATGGTGAGTGCTGAATTTTCTGTTTGTATATATATGTGTTATATATGTGTGTGTGTGTGTGTGTGTGTGTGTGTGTGTGTGTGTGTGTGTGTGTGTGTTTATGGAGTGTTCTGAATTTTGTTTTAATATATATTTACATTTCATTGTCTTTTATTTTAAAGCACGCATGTTTTAGCAGTCATACACAGGATTATATTCCATGGCCTGTTACACAGAAGGCAGACACCTTGCTCGTCAAGCTATTTGTTCCTGTGTATCAAGGCTTAGAATTGTAAATTCAAAACCATTACAGCTAGGCAGATCTATGTAGTGTTTAGCCACCCACTACATAGATTTGTTCAGTCACTCACAATGCTGATTACTTCTCTGACAATTATTTTACAAGTTTCATATCCAGGATTAGAACCCACAACAAAGGAAGCAGGAACCTTACTGATTAATGTATTTTCTCCTGTAAAGGATGCATGACATCTCTAACTATATGAAGTTACTTGTAATTGTCAGAGAAGTATCTTCATATAGCTAGAATTCACATGCTTCCTATACGGGAGCAAATAGCTCCATCAGTAAGGTACCTGCTTCCTTTGTAAGAGGTCATGGATTCTTATCCTGGATATGACACTTTAAAAATGTGCATCTATAATAAAGAAGGTGTGACTTGTAAGGTGCAGAAACTAGTGGGGAGGGGAGTCAGCCACGGAAGAGATAGTGGCAGCTGTCAATTAACTTAATTGAATTGTGTCATTGAACACTGAACGGGATGAGAGGTGCCCCCCTACAAAGCAGGAGCCCGGTGGCAGTATGGATACCACTTTATGGTCATAATGTTGACACTGACCATTTTGGCAGTGGCCCAGAAGTGACTTACTGTACCTTCTCCTAATGGCTGCAGCAGCTCCTGTGTGGCTTCCAGGTCCCAATGGTCATGTGACCAACACTGTCTTGACAGATCTCTGCGCTCTAGTGCGTCTGATAATATTTGTCCCCTAACCATAACCCTCTCTCTAGTGCCTTACTCTAACCTGGCTGCCCCCGCAGCATATTCCTAACCCCATGCCTGATGCCTAACCCTAATGTCGACATGTTGCCCATCAACAATTTAGAATTGTAGACCACATAACTGTCGACATGTGGTGTCAACATTACGAATGGCGATATTGTTAATATTGATCTAATTACTACAGTACTTCGCCAATAATTACTAGTAAAGTTACTTTAATAAGTTAATTACTAACTAAATTAATAGCTTACTAACTAACTAACTAAAATAACTAATCACAGTCTCTAAATCATTGTTTAAGCAAACATCTATAAGCCACCAAGTTTCTCAGTTTGGAACACATTATTTGATGTGATTTGTAAAACAATTTATGTTATATAACTTTGGTCAAGTAATTGATTCAGACCACAAACATCAGAAAATTTCTCTAAATAAGTGAATTGACTTAAATGACATAAAACAAAATAATATGTTGTCACATTTATTTCAGAAACACCCAAGGCAGAGAATTGTCATATCTGGTTTGGTGAGGATTCATTTCAGTTTTTTCTATTAAAAAAAAGTGGACAAGGAGCCAGATTAAACTGTAAGCTTGAAGCAGTTAAACTGGTTTAAATACCTTTTTTATTTATTTCTTCAGTTGTAAAGAGACAATCATTACTCTCAGGGATAAACTAGTCTGACTAAAAACAGTGTACTTTCCTGTTTAATTTATCTTCTAAACACTTAACTGACAATTTATTTTTCAAAAACTGCTCACAAATTGTCGGATTTTTTGATGAGTGAATTAGGTGAAGAACAGGTATTTATCTTCTCTAAAATAATTTCTCTGTGAGTGTGGTACTTGCTGGGATGTCACAGACAAGCACCACAGCCGGCCCAGTCTGAGGAGCGGACAACTCTGCACTTTCTCTCACCTGTTATAGCTTTGTCATATAGAACACTAGAATAATCCTGATGCTGTAATAAAGGTTCCAATAGTAGTAGTATTATAGGGCATGATTCTGAGTTTGATTGGTCTCCTTTCATGGCACAAATCAATCAGTACATTTTAGCATACAGTGCATACTCAGAAGTGAATTTATGCATTTTTGCATATCCCTGGGTGATTCTGAGAAAGATGGATCACTTGTAAGAACATTCTTTGCATGAAATGGATGTTTCAGGGCGGTAACTGTGTGGCTAACATGCAATCTCACAGAACTATTCCATCTCATGGGAGTGTCATGGGTATATACAGTAGTTATACTTCTGTGTGATTCTCAATTGATAATACAGAGAAGGGAATCCTGCTTCTGATACCCCTTTTACATTCGCAGCTTCGGGTCATTCCCGGTAATGTGTCCCGGTATATTTGCCGGGACACATTCCCGGGAATGACCCTTTTACATTCGCGGCCCGACCCGGCATATTGCCGGGTCGGTAACGTCACCACTGGTGCTACTGGAGGCGGTGCTTGGAGATAATCTTCTCCAAGCACCGCCTCCTCCTATGCAGAGAACGGGTGCCGGGTCGCCTTGACCCGGTATACCCGTTCACACTGCACAGCTTCCTGGGACGGTCCCGGATTCAACCCAGGTCGAGACCTGGGTTGAAATCCTGGGATGCTCGTCCCGGGAAATTGTCCCTGTACCCATTCACACTCACAAAAATCCCGGGATGATGCGCGTTCACGTGCAATATCTCGGGATTTTTCTGTGAGTGTAAAAGGGGTATGACATATCTCTTGCACCCAACATGGGTCAGGTGCATGTGCTGTTACTAATGACGACAGATGGGGCTGTGGACTGAAAAGCAGTGAAAGGCTTCCTGCTTGAAGCTGTATTGATTCCCACATTAGCCCAATGGAAACTTCAATAAGCTAGTAAATCTGGCTTTCATGGCACCATGCAAATACAGGCATTTTGCCTCCAATTTAGAATCAGCCCCAAAGTATTTAGGGAATATCACAAAGTAATTACATATATAAAACATTTAAAATAAAGAAAAATTATTCTGATCTGTGAGAAAAGGACTTTTCACAACTTTGTGGTATTCATGTACTGGGTAACAGCAGAAAAATCTTTGATTTCTTCTGCGGCTTCTCAATTTTTAGCAAATGATCCACCTGCAATTCATAAACCTAGATTAACCACTCTCTTGAGATGTGGTAACACTGGGGTCTATTCATGATGGTTTGTGTTCAAGAATTGTTACTTATCACTGTAGAGTGCATCACTTTGATGCAATCTATAGCTTGCTTAAGTAGCAATTTATTGGCCTTATTTATCAATGAGTGATACATTTCACCGTGAGTGACAAATTGCACCAGCCAATTAACTCCTAACTGTCATTTTTCAAACCCAGCATGTGACATGGAAATTAGGAGATAATTGGCTGGTGTGATTTATCAATCAGCTCCTAACTTCCATGTCACAGGCTGGGTTTGAAAAATGACAGGAGCTAATTGGCTGGTGCAATTTGTCACTCACAGTGAAATTTATCACTCACTGATAAATAAGGGCATACGTATACTTACCTTTCCAGTGAGGTGATCTGAAAAGGAGGGCTCCAGTGTTTTTCCCTGTGCATGCACAGGCATCTGACAGCCGGATCTATGTGAAAAATACTGTGAGGACAGAGGAGCTGGCCAGGGCATGAGGTGAGGTGGGTTGTTAGCTGCAGGAAAAAGTAAAATAAATTAAATATATATATATATATATATATATGTGTCACTGGTGATGGACCGGCACTCACATAACTGACGACCATGCACCTGGTGCCCACAGCAGCTATAGAAGCAGACACATGTATATAGGAGAAGCGGCACTCAAGGTTTGTTCAAGAAAGACACGGTACCACAAAGTATGATCAACGTTTCAATTCAACAGAATTTTCGTCAGGATACAAACATAACAATCACAAAAAGTCACCTTATAACCCCACACCAAACGTGTTCAGGAGTGCACGCTGCTCGGTCCGGCTGTCCAGCTGCGGTACCCAATGATGATGTCATTGCGTATATGGCGCGCGTCACCGCTGCCCATCACCATAGCCACCCAAGCTCACATATGACGTTAATGCTCAGCTACTGTTTCCCTAGTTCCCTCATGTATACACTCCCCAGGTTGCTATGGTGATGGGCAGTGGTGACGAAAATTCTTCAGAATTGAAACGTTGATTGTACTTTGTGGTCCCGTGTCCTTCTTGAACAAATCATGAGTGGCGCTTCTCCTATATATATACATATATATATATATATATATATATATACAGCCAGGGGTGCAGGAATGTTTTTAGGTTGGGGGGGCGAACCAAACAAATTTTTTGGCACCCCTATGATGCCGGCCTCCTCTCCCGTTTTTAGCTCCCCACTGCTGTGCGGATGAGCGCTTACCTCAAGAACCACGTGGGCGGCAACAAAGATAGGAGGTAAGTGCTCCCCTGAGCCTCTGTCATATTTTTTGGAGCAAGCTTTCCCCCCCCCCCCTCCCGTTCTGACACACCTGTATACAGCTGAGCTTCTTAGCTGTTCCTGGACAAAAGCATGTGTAAAATACCAGAGCTGATTCCTCTCCGTATAACCCCCAAAAATACCCCCTCCCCATTCGGGCAACTGCAAAGCATGGAGGGAGGGATCAGGTCACCTCAGCAATTGCAGAGTGGACAGTAGGCAGTCTGGAGGCGGAAGCAGAGCAAGTGAATAATGTGGTAATGGGCAGTCAGGAGGAGGAGACCCGGCATATGGATATGCCCTGAGCTCCTCTGATTGGCTGCTGTCACAGAAGGGGGGTGTGTAGAAGGCGGGAGACTGCTGCCTTCACTGCTCTTCTCACCTAACAAGCCTCCCTACACTATCCTAAGATGGGGAATGGGTTTTGCGAAGAGAAACAGATAGCACAGCTTTCCATACTTTCATAAATTGCACTTACCATACAAAAGTATGATGATGCAATTCAAGCACAAAACAGGGGCGCCACTGGAGAAATCAGGAACTTCTTCAGCATAACCTGCTCTATGGATAGCACTAGGAAGAGAAAAGCCCTGTTTTATGCAAAACAGGTCCTTTCTCTGCTATGTGAATAGACCCCACTGTCTCACGTAGGAGAAAAAGCAGAGGAGAGCCATTTCTTCCTGCTTCCTCCTCTTCCTCAGCATGTACTCTGCTGTCCCTCATACTGATTACTGCTGCTGAGGTGATAAAGTACATTTTTAATAAAACAATAAAAAATATATATAAACTAGCTGAACACCTGTGCTTCGCTATGGAATTTCAAGTATTTCCATGGATATAACTTTAATTTTGAAGGACTTCCTGGTAAACTAATTATACAGGTTGAGTATCCCATATCCATATATTCCAAAATACGGATTTTTTTGAGTGAGACTGAGATAGTGAAACCTTTGTTTTCTGATGGCTCAATGTGCACAAATTTTGTTTTATACACAAAGTTATTGAAAATATTGTATTAAATGACCTTCAGGCTGTGTGTATAAGGTGTATATGAAACATAAATTAATTGTGTGTATGTACACAAACTTTGTTTAATGCACAAAGTTATTAAATATATTGGCTAAAATGACCTTCAGGCTGTGTGTATAAGGTGTATATGTAACATAAATGCATTCTGTGCTTAGACTTGAGTCCCATCTCCATGATATCTCATTATGTTATGCAATTATTCCAAAATAAGGAAAAATCCGATATCCAAAATACTGCGTCCCAAGCATTTTGGATAAGGGATACTCAACCTGTACTTACAACAGGACATGCTCCACCCACACCTGTTGGGCCACACCTCTGGGTGGGCCTTCCCTGGATTGATGCTGTCAAAATCTGCCTCCCTCTTTGCATCGTCCTGCCTCTGATGCTGCTTTGCTCAGTGCTGTAAATGCTGGGATGACAGACCAAGCTTCACCTGCTGTATGTTAAATACTGCATGTAAGTTTTGCAGAGATAGGCTGACTGCAAAGAGCCCTAGGTCTCCTTGCTTAGCTTCTCACTCTCCTTAGGTCTCCTCCATTGAGGTAAAAATGTAAAGGTAAAGATAAAGATTTTCGAACACTTAAGGTCACTGAGAGAGCTGTCGGTACCCTTTAACCAGCAGATAAGCAGTTGCTGACAATCAAGATTTCCTTTAATGCATTTAAGAGTTAAAATATCTATCTCTCCTTTCCTCCTATTGCTCTCTGAGAGGTTCAGCAATGTTTAGTTCAAGTGACCGGTTAACTTCTGATAATTGAGACACTGTCCTCTCCTGACTGGAAAATATTTATAGCTGAAATCTGTATATATAAAAGGCAAATACCACTGACTCATCACAAGATCTCCTGAACCATAAGGCTGCACTTCCTTGCCAGTGGCAGTTTTAGAGCAGTCCAATATTCAAATAGGGGAGCCACACCCAGCTATGTTTGACATTGTTTAGGGATGGCTGTTGATGTGGATCCCCTTTATGAATAAGGGAGTGCTCTGCAACTACCACTGTAAGGAAGTCCAGGAACAGAGCATTGTGTCCTACTCCCTCCGTGACTTGGTATCGCCGACACCACACATTCTTTATAGCCCCTGCTGGGTGGGCTGTCTTAATTCTTCTCTGTGAGGGGGTCATTATCTTACCCCTTTTAACGCCTTTTTGGGTGTAATTTTGAAAAATACCTTCTTAGTGGTTGCCTACAGTGAATCTGGAAAGTATTCACAGCACTTCACTTTTTCCACATTTTGTTATATTGAAACCCTAATTCCAAGATGGAAGAAATACATTTTCCCCTCAAAATTCTAGACACAATACCCCATAATTGACAGTATTCAATGGAGTAACTTGCACCAAATCTTGTTCAACATACTGTATATGTATCACAAAGGTAAGTGGTCCTCAAGCGCTGCTAGAACTCCACAGGAAAATCCTATTAATGATGTCCTGTTCACTTCAATATATATGAAGAATAGCAAGGAGAAAGATTATCCAGTATCGACCATCATATTCTATCACCAATGTCAGAGAAACCTTTGGACTCATCCCTATTAAATGATATGCATTCACATAAAGGTTCTTCTTAAACAAAACACTAATGGTTTCTTAGGAGTAACACTCACCTAGGGTACATTTTCCTATGTGCATCAAAAGGAATCTTTAATCCACAGTGTCACCATCACTTAGTAATCGTCATAAGTTCACTTTGGACCTTTCATCCGAACAGGAAACCGGAAGTACTTAATAAAAATAATTTATTTTGTACATGACAAAAGTCCATAAAAATATACACCTTAAAACCAATAAAACAATTCTTCACCCCTGTTTTAGGATAATATGGTTTGTTCCACTCTGTACCTTAAGTTTCAAAAGAAAAACAAGGAGCGAGAGCCCACCCTTCTCACTGTCCTGCTCCCGGGAAAACAGACTGGGATAGTGGGTTCCTCCAGATGGTAAAATGAAATTCTCAAGCCAATAAGGTAATAGATATAAGTGGAATAAAAACCTCAGAGGTCCCTAAAACCAATGCATTTCAGAATGACTTCCTTCCTCAAGGTGTAGAGACAAACAAACCATATGGGCTTTTTATACCCCACAATTTGAACCATGTGACCTCCTATCCAATCAAAACAATTCATTTTCATATTGTATATTTTCCATCTCTTATAGTTCATCTACAAAAAATATACCATATATTCCAATGTATTAAAAACAGACATACAAATATCTTACAAAAATTCCAGCTTTTGGACATATTTTACAAATAAATTCTCTTAAGTGGTTGAAGCAAAGAGCAGAACAAAAAGTACCGGACATTTCAATCTGATTATGTTATATATTTAGAAAACATGCGTTCCATTATAGTCCACAGTCCTTAATTTCACTTGTTCCTTTTACCCATAAAGCTCCAAGTGTTGTAATTGGCTCCCAGTTGTCTTTGATACGGCACGTTCATAATGTTGTACTATCACCGGGATCTGTTACTCTGTTCTTGGAGCTCCGGTTACGTCACTTCCTGTCTGTGAAACGCAAACAGGAAGTGTTCGTCCATCATTTGGAATGCATGAGGCACTATGTTTAGAATCAGCTCCACAAAACAATTGCCATGGGAAATATGAATAAAAACAAATCAATGCATATCCCCGAACAGATTATAGAGCATAAATGGTAGGTTAGCTTATTCCACACAGAATAAAAACAATAGCAGCAATAATACACAATGCAGATGTCCAAACATTTTTTTATACAGTATATGTCCCTCAAACTGTACTTTTTTTTTTTTTTAAATCTGCTTATTATGATTTTCATAGAGTACAATGTAAGACAGAAACAGATAGCAATTATTTGATGAATAAAGCACAAAAACAACATTGGTGTGTACATCAATCAATGTCAGGAGTCAAATCTATAATATCGTCAAAGTCGTGGAGTAGATGTGATTCATCAATAAGAACACATTGCACTGGAGTCAAATAGTACTCCAAGAATCAAACCTCAGGAAATCCTTCCTTGAAGTAGAACATTAGAAACATTATATCAAACACAAGTCCATAAGAAAAGGGGGAGATAGAAGAATAGTAGAGAGAAAGTAGAGAGGGGGGGGGGGGGAGAGGACAGGGAAACACATAAGGGTAAGTAGGGAAGAAGGATCAGGATGCTTTTTATCCATAAAGACAATGTATGGTAGCAATTGATACTTCAATATCAGGACGGAGAGTACTAAATTTCAACTGTAGGGCTTATCCTAAGGTACGGAAAATAGTTTTATAACATGGACTCTTCCAATATCTTCCTGTGTAGGAACCATTCAGTGTGCTCAAATACCTTAAATATTTGGGCCTGTGTGGTCTGATCCCGCGAATCAATGTAAAGGCCCCACTTTTTGTAAAAAGTTTTGACACCTGACTCTATATTTACTTGAGCCGATTTTCTGTCGTAATATAGGATCTGTAACAACTTACTATGAACTTCTACCAATGTAGGGGAAGAAGACGATAACCAGTGGGATAAAATAATTTTCTTTGATACTGTTACTAAGATAGTGAGAAATGGAATAATTCGCTGTTTCCCAGGCCCTAAATCCCATTCCGAAAAATTTGCCCATAAACAAGAAAGGGGCGTTGCTGATACACGTATATTCAATAGCTGATTAATGTAGGCTAATAATTTGTGCCAGAAACGTCGGATCAGACCACACTCCCAAAACATGTGATAGAAGGAAGCTATTCGAACATGACATTTGGGGCATTCCCCCGTTTCCAAGGGGTTAAATCGAGCATGTTGGGTTGGGGAGATATAGGCTCTCTGCAAAGTTCGGAGGTGAACCTCTTGTAGGTAAGGTGATGCCAGGGCTTTCAGGGTAGAGACATAATGATCACCAAGTTGATGGTGACTAGTCAGGCCAGGTATATCCTTACACCATTGGGTAAATAGTTTGTCCCATCTACCCTCTGTTGTGCGAGAAGTCAGGATGGTATAAATCTGTCTAATGCGTGTTGGTCCGGCTTTGTGAATATTAAGTGTGACTAACAATGGGTGAGAGGAAGGGGACGAGTCATGTGGTATGCTGCGCATACGAGTTATTGAGTCTAAATAATGTCGGGTCTGGAGATACATGAAAAAATGAGAGTGAGGCAGGTCATATTTCTCTCGGAGTGATGAGAATGGATATATAGAGCCCCCCGGGTCAAACACTTTGGAAGAGTTAGACAGACCCTTCTCTTTCCAGAGCCGGTAATTGGAGTTAATGAGAGATGGGGGAAAGGCGGGGTTGCCCCATAGCGGAATACATACAGACACCTCAGGGTTACATTTAAATTTCTTGTGTAGGGTGCGCCAGTTGTAATAAATACAAAATAATATAGGATCCTCATCTAAATGGGATGAATTATTAGTCTTATAAGATTCCCAAGAAGATTCCTTTGTTGAAATTTCAGGGAGTTGGCGAGATATGTAGGGAATCTCCACAATTTGGGAGATGAGGGAGCGTCTGGAAAGTGAAGGGTCGCTGTGACTAGAGCATGGTCCGACAGAGATATTGCCTCAATTTGAGAGTCGGATATATGTGGTAGAAGAGAATGGGATAATAAAATGTAGTCTATCCTAGACAATGTATGATGGGCCGCAGAGAGGCTGGTGTATTCTTTGTCTGTGTAGTGTAAGGCTCTCCAAATATCTACTACCTGCAGTCTTTCAGCCAGTAGGGGTACCCCGAATTTGGGCAATTAGAGAGGTCTTGCTGGTGGGTGTGATCTGTCTAGGTAGGAGGAGGAGATAAGGTTGAAATCCCCACTGAGTATCAAGGGATCTGTGAGGAAGGGAGTCAGTTTGGCCAGTAAGGACTGAAAACATTTCTTAGAATAGACGTTAGGTGCATATACATTACACATTGAATAAACTCTACCATGCATCTTAGCAGATAGTATCACATAACGACCCTCAGGGTCAGCCACAGTGGACAGAACTTCCGCCGGGATAGAACGTTTGATCAATATAGCAACACCTCTGGCTTTAGAATTGAAAGAGGTAAACCCCAATACCCGCCAATTCAAAGCATTTAGTTTTGCCGTCTCCTCTGAAGTCAGGTGTGTTTCCTGGAGGAACGCCAGGTCTACCCGTTGTTTATTAAGATAGAGGAGTACTTTCCGTCTCTTTGCTGGGGAATTAAAGCCCCCAACATTCCAGGATCCTACCGTCAGGTCAGCCATATGTCAGAGGAAAAGGCAAAACAGATGCGTTCTTTACCACCTTCACAAGAAACAGCGACATAATCACAACCTGATGGATGGGGGGTGGGGAAGTGGGGGGTGGAAAGAGACAAAACAAGAGAAGAAAAAGGGAGATAGGAGGCAATCGTGAGTAACAGGCCGTACAATCGTAGAAGTACAATTTTAAAAATCATTAATATGCCAGTGGCCAGTGACCTCCGGTCAGCAAGCATGAGCGAGCACCAGTGATGGTGTACCCGCGCCCGAGTATACAGTGACGGGCACTAACAGGAAAGGAGGATCCCCTCCCCACCGCCATAATTCTATTATCTATACCCACCCAGCATCCCACAAAAAAATAAGCAGGGTAACAGCATACTCCTAAAAACAACAGCTCCTGGGCAAAATGTAGTGAGTCGAGTAATGTAAAGAATATATGGGAAAGATTACAAATAAGCAAACATAACCACGGAAGTCCATGATAATGGGGGAGTCCCCAGCATATGCAAGTAACATGATAAACAATTATAGAACATTTTTTTTTCTTCTTGTTTTGTATATATGTAATCATATCGAAGATATAATGAAGCCGAATCAAATATAGAGCGGCAGCAGCCACTATGATGCAAGAGATCATTTGCAAAAAGAACCAGCACAGTTCACGCAGAAGATATGATGAAATCGCAGGGGGAAAACCTGCATATTATAATCCAGCAGCCGCCGAAGGAAGGTCTGTAATATCTGTGGTGTCTTCTCTAGAGATATTACGGAGGTAGGCCACTGCGTCTGCGGGTGATAGAAAATCTTTGTGGGAGGTACCCTCATAAATGCGTAAGCGTGCCGGGTAGAGTAATCCAAACTTGCGGCCCTCGGACACAAGTTGAGTGCAAATAGGTGAAAACGCTTTACGGGCCTGGGTCAATTCCACCGAATAGTCCTGGAATATGAAAAGCTTGTTACCCTCCCATTGGATATCTTTCATTTTGCGGGATGCAGACCAGAATGCCATTTTATGAAGGTAGTTTAGACAGCGAAACAGTGTTACCCGTGGACGCGGTCTGGCGGGGGTGGGGACTGGGCCCACACGATGGACCCTCTCAATAACTAGATCGCTGCAGTCTCGTTCTATGCCCAACAGTGTAGGCAGGGTGACACGTACAAAATGAGCTAGTGCTGTGCCCTTAAGTGACTCTGGTAAACCCACCAATCTGATATTATTTCTTCTTGAGCGATTTTCCATATCATCTAGCTTATTCCATATTTGATAATTCTCTGTGGTAAGAGATTTTACTGAGTGATGCAGTCCCTCAATATCATGAGTTGCTGCTTGCAGCTGGGATTCAGTGTGAGAGACTTTCTGCTGTAAGTGCTGCAGCTGTGTAGTGATATCAGTGACAGCCTGTGATAACAGAGGGGCCATGGTTGCCTTTATTGCTGCCACTACATCTCCTACATCTCCATACGTTACAGGGGCTTCAGGGTCACGGCATACCTGTGATCCTGTGATGTCTGTCCCCTCGGCCGCGACTTTTTTGGAGGCTGGGGAGGTGACTTCAGGGCCGGCGCCAGGCGCCATGTTGGTTCCCGCGCGGCGCTTTTCCAGCCTCGCATTTACGGCTGCAGGAGCCTGGGTAGCCGCAGCTATGGGCGTCACATAGCGGTCCATGCTGACCGCAGAGTTTGCAGAGGGTATGCCGGGTGATGTAGAGGCTGTAACAGCCTTGAAAAGGTTTATTGCGGTGTGCGGCGGGACGGAGCTCCAGCAGCGTGCGGCTCACTCCATGGGTCCCGGAACCGGAAGTCTCCTCAAACTGTACTTTAAACGGGAAAACCCCTATTGGTATCTATATGCAATTGGAACAATTATTCATGATAAAACTATAAAAACCATTTAGTTTCAAATTCAACATTAAGTCCTTTGGGAACAAGGGTTCTTAACTCATATATACTTTTCATATCCCCCCTTGCTAGGAGCTCCTCCCTATTATTAGTTCTCCAGTTGGATTTAATGGCTTTTATTCCACAAAAGTTAACTATGTGTTTCATATCACATTGATGCTCTGTCTTAAAATATAGGGACACATTATTGGTATCTAAACCTATTTTTACATTGCGAACATGTTCGCTGGGTGCACTTTCAACATTCTTGATGTTTTGCCCACATATTGGGTTTTACAAGAACACTCCAATAAGTAGACACAATCCTTAGTATTACAGGTAATGAAATTATACATTTTATATACCTTATTAGTCTGATTGGATTTGTACTGAGTGATTCCGCCTTCTTTGCTTTTACTAGTACGACACATAAGGCACATCCCGCATTTAAAGAGATCCTGAGACTTATTTCTTGTCAACATTTTTGGTCCAGATATTACGCTTCTCCCTATATTTTCCTTCAAATTGTGGGCTTTTCTATATATAAATCTGGGGTGTAACAAAATATGTTATTTTAATAGAGGATCTTTACCCAGGATTCCACAATGTATTTTGACAATCTGCTTTATTTGTCTATGCTGGCTATTAAAACCTTTTGTGAATGGAGCACTTTTCTAATTAATATTGTTTCTTTTACTAGTTTTTTTTATTTACATTATTCAAAGCACTTGCTCTATCTAGCTTTAAACCATCATCCATGGCTCTACTGACAACTTTCATATTAAATCCTTTTGCTATGAACTGATTACTAGGAACCTCAGCTTGTTCCTGATATTTGTCCAAATCGGTACAATTCCTCCTAATACATTGGAACTGGCTGATGGATATACTCCTCAGCCACTTTTCATGGTGATTGCTACCGTATTCTATGAACGGATTGCAATCAGTGGGCTTCACAAAATTGTTAGTCTTGATACATTCACCTTCTATATAGACACTTAAGTCTAAAAAATGTACTTGGGTCTCACTAATATTAAAAGTCAAGGATATATTGGCATCATTCGAATTCAAGTGTCTACAGAAGGAATCTAAGGATGTTCTGTCTCCCCTCCATACAAATAAAATATCATTGATGTATTGACTCCAGGACACCAGACTGGTGCTCAACTCATGCTCTCCCTACACATATTGTTCTTCCCAGTGGGCCATAAATAAATTTGCATTACTGGTCGCCAGTCTGCTGCCCATAGCAGTCCCCATTAACTGCAGATAAAAGTCATGATTAAACCCAAAAAATTATTCTGAAGAATGAGAGACATTCCCTCCAGTATAAACAGTATCTTATCTTTGGACATATCGCTCCTTCTTAAGAAGGTCTCTGTGGCGTATATACCCTTTACATGATCTATAATAATATATAACGAGGTCATGTCAGTCGTGACCAATAAATACCCATCAGCACATTGTATCTCTAACAATTTATTAATAGTTGCAATTGTATCCTTTAAATAGGATGATGTAGATTTAACAAAAGGTTGTAGGATGTGGTCGATAAACATGGACAGGTTGGACAGAAATGAATTAGTGCCTGCCACAATAGGCAGGCTGAGGGGTCTCTCCTTGCATTTATGTATCTTTGGCAGGATATAGATGACTTGAATAGAGGGGTTTTCTATCGTCATAAACAGACACTCGTCATCAGTTATAATCTTCTTAGAGGTATAAAGTGCTATAAACGTTTTAAGTTTCTTCGCTATACTCGCACTGGGGTTACTTTTCAGTTTTTTATATGTTTCTTTATCTAAAACTGCCTCAATACCTCATCATAGTAATCCTCCACATTCATTATTACGATACTGCCCCCCTTATCTGCTGGTTTTATTAAGATTTCCCTATTTTTACTAAGGGTTTCTATCACCACTTGTTCCTCTTTAGTTAGGTTCTTTTTCCTAATTGGTTTAAATTGAATACCTTCTAAGTCCTCTTTTATGGATTTCTCAAAGGCTTCTATAAAGCAACCTTTCTTATGACGAGGGAAGAAATTAGACTTTCTCTTAAATTTAGGAACTTCACTTTCTACATTAGTGTCTGTTCCACTAGGGGTTTCTTCAAAAAAACATTTTAGAGTTAGTCTCCTTATATATCTCTCGATGTCCACAAATACATAGAATTTGTCACATTTATTAGAAGGGGCAAATTTTAAACCTTGTTCGAAGACACTTGTTTACTGTTCTGTTAGGCAATATTTACTTAAACTATAAATGTATTTATTGACTATCATCTGTGGGTTTGGTGGCCCCAACCTTCTACTTAATCCTCTGTCTCCTTCTTTTATTGAGAGTTTTTTTTTAGTATTACTTCCCCTTTTACCCCATTTTATTCATTGCGGTTTTGGGGTATTATCAGAAGTATTGGTATCTACCTCCCTAAATAAAGATCTTGTCATTCAAGCACATTATATCTATTGCCTTCATTGTGGTATAAGTTATCGTTTCTCTCTTTCTCCATCTCCAATTGTTCTCACCATGATTTTGTCTCAGAGGGAATCTAGATTGTTGTTTATACTCTGTCCTATCTCTATATTCTCCATAGTTTCTCCAATAAGTGTCCCTTGTGTACCATTCCTTTTTATTGGAGTACTGTACCCCTAAATCTCTATATTGATCTCTATTTCTCCTAAACCTATCTGATCTCTTAGATGGTGTTCTTCTTAGACTTACATAGGCTTCTTGGTATCTTACATTCTTCTCTTTTTCAAGCAGAGGTTTATCCTCATCTTTCTTTAATGTCTGGTGACCTGAAACCTGTAATTTCCCAGTCTTACAAGCATTCTTATTCCTCATATATTTTTTTTGTTTCTTTGTTCTAATCTCTCTTTCATTTTTATCTACTTTTCTGGAAATGGCATCTTCCATCCCCTTATAGGGGTATATTCAACAAGTGTCAGATCCATTCTGACAAGCATTGTCGGAAAGGATTCGACAATGCACTATTCAATAAACTGCCAAATCCGACTGTCGGATTTGAGCCAAATCCGACTGTCGGATTTGGCCACTGCTGCTGCAGCTCACCCCGATCCCAGTGCCGGCCAGGGTGTCCTCATCCTACCCGTTGCTGCTGCTCCCCTCCCCGCCAGCCTGGCATCCTTATCTTCAGTGCTGCTGCGGCTGCTGCTACTGCTCTCCTTCCCGCCGACTGGGAGTCCTCATCTTCCATGCTGCTGCAGCTGCTGCTCCCCTCCCTGCCGGCTGGGCATCCTCATCTTCCATGCTGCTGCTGACCCCGGCGCCGTGCACTGCCCAGACCGGCTCTTCTTCCCCGGGCCCGGAGCAGCTACCCTTCATCCTGGTATATGGGGACCAGTTCCCCCTATCCCAGGTGACTCGGGCGAGGTCGGAGCAGCAGCTAGTTTCACGCAGGTGACAGCAGCAGGCCCAGGGTCCCGGGATGAAGAGAGATCTTCAGCATGGCACGGTGGATGGAGGAGGTGGTGGCAAGGTCAATCTGACTTTTTTTAAAGTCGGATTGAGATTGTCTGAAAAGGGGCCAAAACCCGTCGGATTTGGCCCCGTTTCCGACAGTAGCAGGTGGATTGGGGGGTATTCTACCTGATCCACCTGCTTTCCGACAGCATTCCGACAAGTCGGATTTCCTGACTTGTCGGAAAAAATGTGCCCGTATTGAATAGGTCGGAACCCCTTCCGACCTATTCCAGTCAGAAACTGCCGTCTTTCCGACAAGACGGCAGTTTCCGACTCTTACTGAATACACCCCTTATTTTTCTTTTTTTTTTAGAAAGGCTCTATCAGAGACATTAAAGTCTCAATCTTGTCCTCCAATTTTCGCAATGCTTTGCTCCTTTCTCTTAGGATTAATTCCATGAGGGGAAAAGAGCATGTCTCCAATATCTTACACTAATTTTCCTTAAAATCCCCAGATTCATCTTCAAAAGATTTGTTATTAATTCTTAAGCCTCTGGGAATTAACTCATCAGAACAATATTTTTCCAAAGCGGTAACCTCCCACCAAACTTTACCCTCCTTTATAATAGTGTTTGTCCGTCATTTGGAACACATGAGGCACTGTGTTTAGAATCAGCTCCACAAAACTATTGCCATAATGAGAAAAGTGTTCCATTCATAACAGGTTTTAATAGACATTGGAGAATCCTGGTTACAGATCCTCTATTAAAATCACACATTTTGAAACACCCCAGATTTATATATAGAAAAGCCCACAATTTGAAGGACAATATAGTGAGAAACTTAATATCTGGACCAAAAATGTTGACAAGAAATAAGTCTCAGGATCTCTTTAGATGCAGGATGTGCCTTATGTGTCATACTTGTAAAAGCAAAGAAAGCAGAATCCCTTAGTACAAATCCAATCAGACTATTAAGGTATAAAAAATTTATTATTTTATTACCTGTAATACTAAGGATTGTGTCTACTTATTGGAATGTTCTTGTAAAACCCAATATGTGGGCAAAACATCAAGACTGTTGAAAGTGCAAATAGCTGAACATGTCCGCAATGTAAAAAAAGGTTTAGATACCCATAATGTGTCCCTACATTTTAAGACAGAGCATCAATGTGATATGAAACACATGGTTAACTTTTGTGGAATAACAGTCATTAAAACCACTTGGAGAACTAATAATAGGGAGGAGCTCCTAGCAAGGGAGGAGATGAAAAGTATATATCAGTTAAGAACCCTTGTTCCCAAAGGACTTACTGTAATGTTGAATTTGAAACTAAATGGTTTTTATAGTTTCATCATGAATAATTGCTCTAATTACATATAGATACCAATAAGGGCTTTCCCATTTAAAGTACAGTTGGAGGGACATATATAAAAATATGTTTGGACATCTGGATTGTGTATTATTGCTGCTAATGTTTTTATTCTGTGTGGAATAAGCTAACCTACCATTTAAACTCTGTAATCTTGTTTGGGGATATGCATTGATTTGTTTTCATACATATTTCACATGGCAATCATTTTGTGGAGCTGATTCCAAACACAGCGCCTCATGCGTTCCAAATTATGGACGAACACTTCCTGTTTGCATTCCACAGACAGGAAGTGACGTAACGGGAGCTCCTAAAACAGAGTAACAGATCCCGGTGACAGTACAATACTAGGGGGAGATTCAAATGTTATTAGATAGGAAAAAACAGACTCCCAACTGACTTTTCAAACATTTGAATCTCCCCCTATGAATGTACAGTTGATAGATATGGAGAAAGACCAATTGAGAGGAGAGCAGGAAGCACATACTAGTGCTGCAGATACTGCCACCAGTTATGTAAAATCAAAGAAGCAATTTAATTGTACAGTGGTAAAGAAAAAACATCAAAGGGAAAGTTATCCGCAAAGAAACATGAAATTGGCAAGGAAAGACTCAGGTCTCTGCTTTTAAGTGGTGGTTCTGTAACTGTCAGTGAGGCATCTTCTGCATCTCATGACTATGCAAGAACTTTTCACCCAGAGTCTAGAAGAAGTGTCAAAAAATAAAAACCACTAAGGCAGTAGAACAAACTATGCATTCACAACTATATTGAGGAATATTTAGGGGTGTTCTTGAGGAATGTTTAGGGGTGTCCACGTCAGTTATGTGTGAGTCTAACATTTAACACACTGTCCACATAGAGAAAACTCTTTCATCTGCTTCCACCATTTCTGAACCATCTGCACATGTAGAGCAGTACAAGTAAAGATGGTGATGATGAGAGCATAATAGAAATTGGGATGCGTTCGGGATCCCAGGGGTAGGATACCTACGCTGACAATGACACCAGCCAGAATCCCGGAGCAACAGGGCTATTCCCACTCGTGGGTGTCATGACACAAAAGTGTCAGTCACTGTGGCTGAAGTGCTTGGTTTGTTAAATGTGCACGTCCTTTTTAATATACAACATAAAGTTGGGAGGGAGGGCCCAAGGACAATTCCATTTTCCACCACTTTTTATTTCTGCACTGCTGTGTGGAAAAGTTTCATAGATGTGCTATAAACTGCTGCCTGTTTGTGCCGCTGCTGTGTCAGTTAGTAACCAGCTGGCTCGCTGCAGCCTTTGGCCTAAAATGGATGAAACAAATATTGAGATGGTCAAAATTGACTGTAAATGACTGTAAATTTATTTTATTGAGGTTAATAATACCGTAGGTACAAAAACAGGCCAACATTCTGTGATTTTAGCTGTTCTAACATTTTTGACAAAAATACAGATCCAAAACCAAAATCAAAACAAACAAGGGCGGTTTTGGACATGTGTGCCATCCCCAAAACCAATACAAGGGGGTCGACGCACATGTCTACAAAAAAAATAATAAGAATAAACAACATACTGTATAGTGATGTATCTCTTGCAGAGATAAAGGCCAGACTATTATTAAAGCACATATCACTTCTGATGATATATTTGCCAAGCTAATTACTATTGTACTGTATACCAGCTAATTACTATACCTCAATTGCATTGTAAGGTCAGACAGCTTTTCACTTTTAAGATTGATTTGACAGTAAGGCCTGGCTATATACTAATTCCAACTGGATACCTGTATACTTTGCCATTCTTTTCTATACAACTTCAATAACAGACAGTGGAGGGCGATCCTTTATACAGGGCTCCAGCGGTGCTGTGTTCTCCTGCGGTCCCATATGCGAAGCCGACAGGTCTCTTCCCTTCGCTGACGGCTGAGGCCCCAGGAGGCTGCAGAGGATGCTGGAACGTCAGGGGTGGAGCATTGAGCTTCCTTGCAGTTACTGCACCGCAGTTCAGATTGTGCCATTCTGAGATGTGGAATCTGAACTCCACGTAGAAGTGGAAAGCAGAGCTTTCCATTCCTTCATGAATCGCAATCACCATACAAAAGTATTAGCCACGAAGGGAGGCTACCGCTGGAGAAGTCAGGATCTTTTCCATGGTAATCCGCTCTGTAAAAACCCAAAGCGAAGAAAAGACCTACAGTATTTTCTGCAAAACAGGAATTTTCTCTGCTTTATGAATAGACCCCAAGATTCTGTGGCAGGTTGGTCCATGGGAGGGGATGTGCTAGATTATAGTCAACATCATATCTACTTTAGGTACTTTTTAAAGAGAAGTTGAGTTGTTATAAAAAAAAAAGTTATCAAAACCAAAATCAAAATTATCAAAGAATGAGAAGCAATAATCTTGGTCACTCTTAATGAGGAACGTCATAGTGTGGCCAGCTTGAGATTGACATATGTGTGAATTGGCACAGATTCGAAGAACAAGGGAGGGAGGAATGTTTACAGGATAACACATAAAGAAGCCAGATTATGCTCTGGCGTAGGAGCAGGTTTTAGCTAAATGAATTTCCATTTTACAGTTTGTAGATAAAGAACATAGCAACAGGGCCAGTTAATCATTAGACTATAGTGGGACTGGAGCATGGACTGGTTTGCCCCCTATCCTGACTTTTTTTTTATGTTGCATTGTGGTCTTCACAGTCTGCATGATGGTCAGTGTTGGTTGTATTGCAGGAAGAAGGGACACTGTGGAACTCGGGAATCCTTGCTTGGAAGACCAATTCCAAAAGGAGGGCAGTCCTCCATTAGGCCTGAACTTAAAGGGGGCTAGCTCTGCCTGCCATTACTGTGTTTCTTTGTAACTGGCCTCTCCTCAGTATCAGATATTTACAAGCTGCCTGATGGATCAAATGTAATTATTTAATATGTAGTCTAGTTAATTAATCACTAGTGCATTATTTTTTATTTTTAGTATTAATGCCACAGGAGGCATCTTTTGTAAAAAGAAGTGCACTACCTGCTTCTTTGCGTTGGTGTTTCCATCATGGGTGCAATGTGTGCGGTGCACACAGGCACCTGGGTCCAGGGGGGCCCACACCGCACACATTGCTTCCATATTTACATACGAACCTCTCCGAAGTCCACCGCCGGGCGCTGCAGTGGCTGCCATTACGGCAAAAAAACACCGCAAAAATGGCCACTGCGCATGCACAGTATGACTTTTGTCTCTGAAACATGGCGGGCGCCATGTTTTGGGAGACCTGCACGTGCGCAGTAGACTCCGGCATATTGCCGGAGCCTACAGCGCCCTGGAGAGGAGGGGGCCCCCCGGAATGTGTGCACACAGGCCTCTCCTCTCTTAAGACGCTTCTGCTTTTTTGATCTAATGCTTTCATCCAAAGAATCAGATCACCATCGTGACCATGGACCATAGGTCATCTGTGCAACCCTAAGGATGATCAAAATGTCCAGTTGCTGAGGGCAGTGAATTAGCATCTGATGACGCAGTCGCTGGCTTCAGCACTCTTCAAAAAGGAGGCATCATATCTCAGTTGCAGGGTCACTCCCTGTTCCACTCCCCAACACCTGAAGCCTGACAATTAGACTGTGGCTAAATCCACACTGTGACTTATTCTGCAGCACATGTGCTCTGCGGCTCTGGCACATGCTTTGTTATAAAAACATCTGTCAATTACAACCTAATTGGGCTGCTTTAGGGTCTAAATCAGATTCTCTGTGCAAAAGTGTAAAAGAACCCTCTTGCCAATTAGAGAAAATATATTGTTTATCTTCTAAAATTCTGCTTAGCTAGCCAGCTTTAGGGCTTACCTTAGTCATGATGGGACATGTATAACTTTTCCTTGTGTGAAGCTTTTAATACATTGTTCTCAGTGCACATAGAAATTAAGTCTTAAAATGGGTCATATTAAAAGTATATGAAGAGATCTGAAGACCACCAGCTGTGAGTGTCTGTTAATTTAATGGCCATATACCCCATGCACATCAAAAGAATCTCATTCAGTGGCGTTACATGCCGGGGTGGGGGGTACGGCTCGCACCCAGGTGTCACACCCTCGGAAGGGGTGACCCCAAAGTTCCAGCTCTTCTGCAGTGATGGGAGCCGAGTACTGTATTGTGATATTCACCTGCTACATATGAAGAGCCGGCACTGCACTCAGCCCAGTTTCAAGGGACAGTCGGCATCTCTGGGATGCTGGACACGCCCCCGGAGTGAAGAACTGGCGACCCCATGAGTCCATGAACCCTTTGTTAGACCACACCCCCTTTTGAGTGGCTGTGCTGGAGGCGCAGTTGGAGCAGTGCAGAGTGCGCACCGAGTGTCACCACATCTGGTGACATCTCTGATCTTATTCTAATAATCTTGATGCACAAAAATGAAATCCAGTTTATATATATTCTCTACAAAACAAGGAGCAATTTGATTAGAGATATAAGGTGGACACTTTTCGGGATTTGTGTTTTGGTTTTGGATCTGGATCTTCGTTAATGTTTTGGATATGGATTGGTTTTGCCAAAACCACCCTTTCAGCTTTTGGTGTTGGTGTTGGGTCTGGATTTTTATGAAAAAATAAAAAAACAGATAAAATCACAGAATTTCTATTCTGAACACCTCACACCTCACAGTATTATTTTTAGGCCAAAAGGTTGCACCAAGGTAGCTTGATGACTAAGCTAAGCGACACAAGTGGGCAGCAGAAACACCTGGCCCATCTAGGAGTGGCACTGCAGTGGCTGACAGGATGGCAGTTTTAAAAACTAGGCCCCAAAGAGCACATATTGCAAAGAAAAAAAGAGGTGCAAGATGGAATTGTCCCACCCACCCTTATGTTGTTTAAACATGCACAGTTTAATAAACCCATCATTTCAGCGACAGGTGGTCCCCCTGGAAAAAGCTTGCCAAGTTCTTTGAATCATAGTTAGCTACAAACATCCCACCTCCATATTTGATGACTTTCACATTATGAAAAGAGGGAAGAGGACAATATCAAGAAGGTGATTAAAAATTAGAGAAGCACACGCAATCAGGAATAACACACAGGTTTTCACCTCCACTCCTATATTGGTGTGGAACAGAAAGGACTTTAACCAAGCAAATATATACAGTAAGTACTACATTACGATTAAGATAATCTCGGATTTAATGCTGGGATGCTAATAAACTGGTGTAAACCACAGTATCAAGATTAGTGATGAGCGGGTTCGGTTCCTGGTTCGGTTCCTCGGAATCCGAACCCCCCCCCCCAAACTTCACCCATTTTACACGGGTCCGAGGCAGACTCGGATTCTCCCGTATGGCTCGGTTTACCCGAGCGCGCCCGAATGTCATCATCCCGCTGTCGGATTCTCGCGAGATTCGGATTCTATATAAGGAGCCACGCGTCGCCGCCATTTTTCACTCGTGCATTGGAAATGATAGTGAGAGGACGTGGCTGGCATCCTCTCACTTTGTTTCAGGGGGCTGCAAATATCTTTATTCTGGGGACCAGCAGTATTAAAGGAGGAGTACAGTGCAGAGTTTTTCCTGACCAGTGACCACCAGTATTATACGTTCTCTGCCTGAAAAACGCTCCATATCTGTGCTCAGTGTGCTGCATATATCTGTGCTCACACTGCTTTATTGTGGGAACTGGGGACCAGCAGTATTATATAGGAGGAGTACAGTGCAGAGTTTTGCTGACCAGTGACCACCAGTATTATACGTTCTCTGCCTGAAAAACGCTCCATATCTGTGCTCAGTGTGCTGCATATATCTGTGCTCACACTGCTTTATTGTGGGGACCAGCAGTATTATATAGGAGGAGTACAGTGCAGAGTTTTGCTGACCAGTGACCACCAGTATTATACGTTCTCTGCCTGAAAAACGCTCCATATCTGTGCTGCATTGTAGTATATAGTAGGAGTACAGTGCATAATTTTGCTGACCACCAGTATATAATATATAGGAGTACGGTACAGAAGGCCACTGCTCTACCTACTTCTGTGTCGTCAAGTATACTATCCATCCATACCTGTGGTGCATTTCAGTTTTGCACAGTTTGCTGACCACCAGTATATAATATATAGCAGTACGGTACAGTAGGCCACTGCTCTACCTACCTCTGTGTCGTCAAGTATACTATCCATCCATACCTGTGGTGCATTTCAGTTTTGCACAGTTTGCTGACCATCAGTATATAATATATAGCAGTACGGTACAGTAGGCCACTGCTCTACCTACCTCTGTGTCGTCAAGTATACTATCCATCCATACCTGTGGTGCATTTCAGTTTTGCACAGTTTGCTGACCACCAGTATATAATATATAGCATTATAGTACAATAGGCCACTGCTCTACCTACCTCTGTGTCGTCAAGTATACAATCCATCCATACCTGTGGTGCATTTCAGTTTTGCACAGTTTGCTGACCACCAGTATATAATATATAGCAGTACGGTACAGTAGGCCACTGCTCTACCTACCTTTGTGTCGTCAAGTATACTATCCATCCATACCTGTGGTGCATTTCAGTTTTGCACAGTTTGCTGACCACCAGTATATAATATATAGCATTACGATACAGTAGGCCACTGCTCTACCTACCTCTGTGTCGTCAAGTATACTATCCATCCATACCTGTGGTGCATTTCAGTTTTGTACAGTTTGCTGACCACCAGTATATAATATATAGCAGTACGGTACAGTAGGCCACTGCTCTACCTACCTCTGTGTCGTCAAGTATACTATCCATCCATACCTGTGGTGCATTTCAGTTGTGCGCAGTATATATAGTAGTAGGCCACTGCTATTGATACTGGCATATAATTCCACACATTAAAAAATGGAGAACAAAAATGTGGAGGGTAAAATAGGGAAAGATCAAGATCCACTTCCACCTCGTGCTGAAGCTGCTGCCACTAGTCATGGCCGAGATGATGAAATGCCATCAACGTCGTCTGCCAAGGCCGATGCCCAATGTCATAGTAGAGAGCATGTAAAATCCAAAAAACAAAAGTTCAGTAAAATGACCCAAAAATCAAAATTAAAAGCGTCTGATGAGAAGCGTAAACTTGCCAATATGCCATCTACGACACGGAGTGGCAAGGAACGGCTGAGGCCCTGGCCTATGTTCATGGCTAGTGGTTCAGCTTCACATGAGGATGGAAGCACTCATCCTCTCGCTAGAAAAATGAAAAGACATAAGCTGGCAAAAGCACAGCAAAGAACTGTGCGTACTTCTAAATCACAAATCCCCAAGGAGAGTCCAATTGTGTCGGTTGCGATGCCTGACCTTCCCAACACTGGACGGGAAGAGGTGGCACCTTCCACCATTTGCACGCCCCCTGCAAGTGCTGGAAGGAGCACCCGCAGTCCAGTTCCTGATAGTCAAATTGAAGATGTCACTGTTGAAGTACACCAGGATGAGGATATGGGTGTTGCTGGCGCTGAGGAGGAAATTGACAAGGAGGATTCTGATGGTTAGGTGGTTTGTTTAAGTCAGGCACCCGGGGAGACACCTGTTGTCCGTGGGACGAATATGGCCATTGACATGCCTGGTCAAATTACAAAAAAAATCACTTCTTCGGTGTGAAATTATTTTAACACAAATGCGGACAACAGGTGTCAAGCCGTGTGTTGCCGTTGTCAAGCTGTAATAAGTAGGGGTAAGGACGTTAACCACCTCGGAGCATCCTCCCTTATACGTCACCTGCAGCGCATTCATCATAAGTCAGTGACAAGTTCAAAAACTTTGGATGAAAGCGGAAGCAGTCCACTGACCACTAAATCCCTTCCTCATGTAACCAAGGTCCTGCAAACCACACCACCAACTCCCTAAGTGTCAATTTCCTCCTTACACAGGAAAGCCAATAGTCCTGCAGGCCATGTCACTGGCAAGTCTGACGAGTCCTCTCCTGCCTGGGATTCCTCCGATGCATCCTTGAGTGTAACGCCTACTGCTGCTTGCGCTGCTGTTGTTGCTGCTGGGAGTCGATCGTCATCCCTGAGGGGAAGTCGGAAGCCCACTTGTACTACTTCCAGTAAGCAATTGACTGTCCAACAGTCCTTTGCGAGGAAGATGAAATATCACAGCAGTCATCCTGCTGCAAAGCGGATAACTCAGGCCTTGGCAGCCTGGGCGGTGAGAAACGTGTTTTCGTTATCCACCGTTAATTCACAGGCAACTACAGACTTGATTGAGGTGCTGTGTCCCCGGTACCAAGTACCATCTAGGTTCCATTTCTCTAGGCAGGCGATACCGAAAATGTACACAGACCTCAGAAAAAGAGTCACCAGTGTCCTAAAAAATGCAGTTGTACCCAATGTCCACTTAACCACGGACATGTGGACAAGTGGAGCAGGGCAGACTCAGGACTATATGACTGTGACAGCCCACTGGGTAGATGTATTGCCTCCCGCAGCAAGAACAGCAGCGGCGGCACCAGTAGCAGCATCTCGCAAACGCCAACTCGTTCCTAGGCAGGCTACGCTTTGTATCACCGCTTTCCAGAAGAGGCACACAGCTGACAACCTCTTACGGAAACTGAAGAACATCATCGCAGAATGGCTTACCCCAAATGGACTCTCCTGGGGATTTGTGACATCAGACAATGCCAGCAATATTGTGCGTGCATTACATTTGGGGAAATTCCAGCACATTCCATGTTTTGCACATACATTGAATTTGGTGGTGCAGAATTATTTAAAAAACGACAGGGGCGTGCAAGAGATGCTGTCGGTGGCCCGAAGAATTGCAGGCCACTTTCGGCATTCAGCCACCGCGTGCCGAAGACTGGAGCACCAGCAAACAATCCAGAACCTGCCCTGTCATCATCTGAAGCAAGAGGTGGTAACGAGGTGGAATTCAACCCTCTATATCAGAGGTTCTCAAACTTGGTCCTCGTGGGCCCACACAGTGCATGTTTTGCAGGTCTCCTCACAGAATCACAAGTGAGTAATTAATACACCTGTGCACCTGCAAAACATGCACTGTGTGTGCCCACGAGGACCAAGTTTGAGAACCTCTGCTCTATATGCTTCAGAGGATGGAGGAGCAGCATCAGGCCATTCAAAACAGAGCGATTCCGCTAGGCATGTGGGACTTGTGGATGGAGCCCTTAATTCGCTTAACCAGGATTCACGGGTTGTCAATCTGTTGAAATCAGAGCACTACATTTTGGCCACCGTGCTCGATCCTTGATTTAAAACCTACATTGTATCTCTCTTTCCGGCAGACACAAGTCTGCAGAGGTTCAAAACCTGCTGGTGAGAAAATTGTCAAGTCAAGCGGAACGTGACCCGTCAACAGCTGCTCCTTCACATTCTCCCGCAACTGTGGGTGCGAGGAAAAGGCTAAGAATTCCGAGCCCACCCGCTGGCGGTGATGCAGGGCAGTCTGGAGCGAGTGCTGACATCTGGTCCTGGACTGAAGGACCTGCCAACGATTACTGACATGTCGTCTACTGTCACTGCATATGATTCTCTCACCATTGAAAGAGTGGTGGAGGATTATATGAGTGACCGCATCCAAGTAGGCATGTCAGACAGTATGTATACTTGCAGGAAAAAGAGGCAATTTGGATGCCCTTGCACAAACTGGCTTTATTTTACCTAAGTTGCCCCCCCTCCAGTGTGTACTCCGAAATAGTGTTTAGTGCAGCCACTCACCTTGTCAGCAATCGGCGTACGAGGTTACTTCCAGAAAATGTGGAGAAGATGATGTTCATCAAAATGAATTATAATTAGTGATGTGCACCGGAAATTTTTCGGGTTTTGTGTTTTGGTTTTGAATTCGGTTCCGCGGCCGTGTTTTGGATTCGGACGCGTTTTGGCAAAACCTCCCTGAAAATGTTTTGTCGTATTCGGGTGTGTTTTGGATTCAGGTGTTTTTTTTACAAAAAACCCTCAAAAACAGCTTAAATCATAGAATTTGGGGGTCATTTTGATCCCATAGTATTATTAACCTCAATAACCATAATTTACACTCATTTTCAGTCTATTCTGAACACCTCACAATATTATTTTTAGTCCTAAAATTTGCACCGAGGTCGCTGGATGGCTAAGCTAAGCGACACAAGTGGCCGACACAAACACCTGGCCCATCGAGGAGTGGCACTGTAGTGTCAGGCAGGATGGCACTTCAAAAAAATTGTCCCCAAACAGCACATGATGCAAAGAAAAAAAGAGGCACACTAAGGTCGCTGTGTGACTAAGCTAAGCGACACTAGTGGCCGACACAAACACCTGGCCCATCTAGGAGTGGCACTGCAGTGTCAGACAGGATGGCACTTCAAAAAAATAGTCCCCAAACAGCACATGATGCAAAGAAAAAAAGAGGCGCACCAAGGTCGCTGTGTGACTAAGCTAAGCGACACAAGTGGCCGACACAAACACCTGGCCCATCTAGGAGTGGCACTGCAGTGTCAGACAGGATGGTACTTCAAAAAATAGTCCCCAAACAGCACATGATGCAAAGAAAAAAAGAGGCGCACCAAGGTCGCTTTGTGACTAAGCTAAGTGACACAAGTGGCCGACACAAACCCCTGGCCCATCTAGGAGTGGCACTGCAGTGTCAGGCAGGATGGCACTTAAAAAAAATAGTCCCCAAACAGCACATGATGCAAAGAAAAAAAGAGGCGCACCAAGGTCACTGTGTGACTAAGCTAAGCGACACTAGTGGCCGACACAAACACCTGGCCCATCTAGGAGTGGCACTGCAGTGTCAGGCAGGATGGCACTTCAAAAAAATAGTCCCCAAACAGCACATGATGCAAAGAAAAAAAGAGGCACACCAAGGTCGCTGTGTGACTAAGCTAAGCGACACAAGTGGCCGACACAAACACCTGGCTCATCTAGGAGTGGCACTGCAGTGTCAGACAGGATGGCACTTCAAAAAAATAATCCCCAAACAGCACATGATGCAAAGAAAAAAAGAGGCGCAATGAGGTAGCTGTGTGACTAAGCTAAGCGACCCAAGTGGCCGACACAAACACCTGGCCCATCTAGGAGTGGCACTGCAGTGTCAGACAGGATGGTACTTCAAATAATAGTCCCCAAACAGCACATGATGCAAAGAAAAAAAGAGGTGCACCAAGGTCGCTGTGTGACTAAGCTAAGCGACACAAGTTGCCGACACAAACACCTGGCCCATCTAGGAGTGGCACTGCAGTGTCAGGCAGGATGGCCCTTCAAAAAAAATGTCCCCAAACAGCACATGATGCAAAGAAAAAAAGAGGCGCACCAAGGTCACTCTGTGACTAAGCTAAGCGACACAAGTGGCCGACACAAACACCTGGCCCATCTACAGTGTCAGGCAGGATGGCACTTAAAAAAAATAGTCCCCAAACAGCACATGATGCAAAGAAAAAAAGAGGCGCACCAAGGTCGCTGTGTGACTAAGCTAAGCGACACAAGTGGCCGACACAAACACCTGGCCCATCTAGGAGTGGCACTGCAGTGTCAGGCAGGATGGCACTTCCAAAAAATTGTCCCCAAACAGCACATGATGCAAAGAAAAAAAGAGGCGCACTAAGGTCGCTGTGTGACTAAGCTAAGCAACACAAGTGGCCGACACAAACACCTGGCCCATCTAGGAGTGGCACTGCAGTGTCAGGCAGGATGGCACTTCCAAAAAATTGTCCCCAAACAGCACATGATGCAAAGAAAAAAAGAGGCGCACCAAGGTTGCTGGATGACTAAGCTAAGCGACACAAGTGGCCGACACAAACACCTGGCCCATCTAGGAGTGGCACTGCAGTGTCAGACAGGATGGTACTTCAAAAAATAGTCCCCAAACAGCACATGATGCAAAGAAAAAAAGAGGCGCACCAAGGTCGCTTTGTGACTAAGCTAAGCGACACAAGTGGCCGACACAAACCCCTGGCCCATCTAGGAGTGGCACTGCAGTGTCAGGCAGGATGGCACTTAAAAAAAATAGTCCCCAAACAGCACATGATGCAAAGAAAAAAAGAGGCGCACCAAGGTCACTGTGTGACTAAGCTAAGCGACACTAGTGGCCGACACAAACACCTGGCCCATCTAGGAGTGGCACTGCAGTGTCAGGCAGGATGGCACTTCAAAAAAATAGTCCCCAAACAGCACATGATGCAAAGAAAAAAAGAGGCACACCAAGGTCGCTGTGTGACTAAGCTAAGCGACACAAGTGGCCGACACAAACACCTGGCCCATCTAGGAGTGGCACTGCAGTGTCAGACAGGATGGCACTTCAAAAAAATAATACCCAAACAGCACATGATGCAAAGAAAAAAAGAGGCGCACCAAGGTAGCTGTGTGACTAAGCTAAGCGACCCAAGTGGCCGACACAAACACCTGGCCCAATATGGAGTGGCACTGCAGTGTCAGACAGGATGGTACTTCAAATAATAGTCCCCAAACAGCACATGATGCAAAGAAAAAAAGAGGTGCACCAAGGTCGCTGTGTGACTAAGCTAAGCGACACAAGTTGCCGACACAAACACCTGGCCCATCTAGGAGTGGCACTGCAGTGTCAGGCAGGATGGCACTTAAAAAAAATAGTCCCCAAACAGCACATGATGCAAAGAAAAAAAGAGGCGCACCAAGGTCACTGTGTGACTAAGCTAAGCGACACTAGTGGCCGACACAAACACCTGGCCCATCTAGGAGTGGCACTGCAGTGTCAGGCAGGATGGCACTTCAAAAAAATAGTCCCCAAACAGCACATGATGCAAAGAAAAAAAGAGGCACACCAAGGTCGCTGTGTGACTAAGCTAAGCGACACTAGTGGCCGACACAAACACCTGGCCCATCTAGGAGTGGCACTGCAGTGTCAGACAGGATGGCACTTCAAAAAAATAGTCCCCAAACAGCACATGATGCAAAGAAAAAAAGAGGCGCACCAAGGTCGCTGTGTGACTAAGCTAAGCGACACAAGTGGCCGACACAAACACCTGGCCCATCTAGGAGTGGCACTGCAGTGTCAGACAGGATGGTACTTCAAAAAATAGTCCCCAAACAGCACATGATGCAAAGAAAAAAAGAGGCGCACCAAGGTCGCTTTGTGACTAAGCTAAGTGACACAAGTGGCCGACACAAACCCCTGGCCCATCTAGGAGTGGCACTGCAGTGTCAGGCAGGATGGCACTTAAAAAAAATAGTCCCCAAACAGCACATGATGCAAAGAAAAAAAGAGGCGCACCAAGGTCACTGTGTGACTAAGCTAAGCGACACTAGTGGCCGACACAAACACCTGGCCCATCTAGGAGTGGCACTGCAGTGTCAGGCAGGATGGCACTTCAAAAAAATAGTCCCCAAACAGCACATGATGCAAAGAAAAAAAGAGGCACACCAAGGTCGCTGTGTGACTAAGCTAAGCGACACAAGTGGCCGACACAAACACCTGGCTCATCTAGGAGTGGCACTGCAGTGTCAGACAGGATGGCACTTCAAAAAAATAATCCCCAAACAGCACATGATGCAAAGAAAAAAAGAGGCGCAATGAGGTAGCTGTGTGACTAAGCTAAGCGACCCAAGTGGCCGACACAAACACCTGGCCCATCTAGGAGTGGCACTGCAGTGTCAGACAGGATGGTACTTCAAATAATAGTCCCCAAACAGCACATGATGCAAAGAAAAAAAGAGGTGCACCAAGGTCGCTGTGTGACTAAGCTAAGCGACACAAGTTGCCGACACAAACACCTGGCCCATCTAGGAGTGGCACTGCAGTGTCAGGCAGGATGGCCCTTCAAAAAAAATGTCCCCAAACAGCACATGATGCAAAGAAAAAAAGAGGCGCACCAAGGTCGCTTTGTGACTAAGCTAAGCGACACAAGTGGCCGACACAAACCCCTGGCCCATCTAGGAGTGGCACTGCAGTGTCAGGCAGGATGGCACTTAAAAAAAATAGTCCCCAAACAGCACATGATGCAAAGAAAAAAAGAGGCGCACCAAGGTCACTGTGTGACTAAGCTAAGCGACACAAGTGGCCGACACAAACACCTGGCCCATCTAGGAGTGGCACTGCAGTGTCAGGCAGGATGGCACTTCCAAAAAATTGTCCCCAAACAGCACATGATGCAAAGAAAAAAAGAGGCGCACTAAGGTCGCTGTGTGACTAAGCTAAGCAACACAAGTGGCCGACACAAACACCTGGCCCATCTAGGAGTGGCACTGCAGTGTCAGGCAGGATGGCACTTCCAAAAAATTGTCCCCAAACAGCACATGATGCAAAGAAAAAAAGAGGCGCACCAAGGTTGCTGGATGACTAAGCTAAGCGACACAAGTGGCCGACACAAACACCTGGCCCATCTAGGAGTGGCACTGCAGTGTCAGACAGGATGGTACTTCAAAAAATAGTCCCCAAACAGCACATGATGCAAAGAAAAAAAGAGGCGCACCAAGGTCGCTTTGTGACTAAGCTAAGCGACACAAGTGGCCGACACAAACCCCTGGCCCATCTAGGAGTGGCACTGCAGTGTCAGGCAGGATGGCACTTAAAAAAAATAGTCCCCAAACAGCACATGATGCAAAGAAAAAAAGAGGCGCACCAAGGTCACTGTGTGACTAAGCTAAGCGACACTAGTGGCCGACACAAACACCTGGCCCATCTAGGAGTGGCACTGCAGTGTCAGGCAGGATGGCACTTCAAAAAAATAGTCCCCAAACAGCACATGATGCAAAGAAAAAAAGAGGCACACCAAGGTCGCTGTGTGACTAAGCTAAGCGACACAAGTGGCCGACACAAACACCTGGCCCATCTAGGAGTGGCACTGCAGTGTCAGACAGGATGGCACTTCAAAAAAATAATACCCAAACAGCACATGATGCAAAGAAAAAAAGAGGCGCACCAAGGTAGCTGTGTGACTAAGCTAAGCGACCCAAGTGGCCGACACAAACACCTGGCCCAATATGGAGTGGCACTGCAGTGTCAGACAGGATGGTACTTCAAATAATAGTCCCCAAACAGCACATGATGCAAAGAAAAAAAGAGGTGCACCAAGGTCGCTGTGTGACTAAGCTAAGCGACACAAGTTGCCGACACAAACACCTGGCCCATCTAGGAGTGGCACTGCAGTGTCAGGCAGGATGGCCCTTCAAAAAAAATGTCCCCAAACAGCACATGATGCAAAGAAAAAAAGAGGCGCACCAAGGTCACTCTGTGACTAAGCTAAGCGACACAAGTGGCCGACACAAACACCTGACCCATCTACAGTGTCAGGCAGGATGGCACTTAAAAAAAAATAGTCCCCAAACAGCACATGATGCAAAGAAAAAAAGAGGCGCACCAAGGTCGCTGTGTGACTAAGCTAAGCAACACAAGTGGCCGACACAAACACCTGGCCCATCTAGGAGTGGCACTGCAGTGTCAGGCAGGATGGCACTTTAAAAAAATAGTCCCCAAACAGCACGTGATGCAAAGAAAAAAAGAGGCGCACCAAGGTCGCTGTGTGACTAAGCTAAGCGACACAAGTGGCCGACACAAACACCTTGCCCATCTAGGAGTGGCACTGCAGTTTTCTAGCGAGAGGATGAGTCCTTCCATCCTCATGTGAATCTGAACCACTAGCCATGAACATAGGCCAGGGCCTCAGCCATTCCTTGCCACTCCGTGCTGTAAATGGCATATTGGCAAGTTTACGCTTCTCATCAGACGCTTTCAATTTTGATTTTTGGGTCATTTTACTGAACTTTTGTTTTTTGGATTTTACATGCTCTCTACTATGACATTGGGCATCGGCCTTGGCAGACGACGTTGATGGCATTTCATCGTCTCGGCCATGACTAGTGGCAGCAGCTTCAGCACGAGGTGGAAGTGGATCTTGATATTTCCCTATTTTAACCTCCACATTTTTGTTCTCCATTTTTTAATGTGTGGAATTATATGCCAGTGTCAATAGCAATGGCCTACTACTATATATACTGCGCACAACTGAAATGCACCACAGGTATGGATGGATAGTATACTTGACAACACAGAGGTAGGTAGAACAGTGTCCTTCCGTACCGTACTGCTATATATACTGGTGGTCACTGTCAGCAAACTGCAAAACTAAAATGCACCACAGGTATAGAATCTAGATGGATAGTATACTTGACGACACAGAGGTAGGTAGAGCAGTGGCCTTCCGTACCGTACTGCTATATATACTGGTGGTCACTGTCAGCAAAACTCTGCACTGTACTCCTCCTATATAATACTGCTGGTCCCCAGTCCCCACAATAAAGCAGTGTGAGCACAGATATATGCAGCACACTGAGCACAGATATGGAGCGTTTTTCAGGCAGAGAACGTATAATACTGGTGGTCACTGGTCAGCAAAACTCTGCACTGTACTCCTCCCAGTGGCGTAACTAGAAATTTTTCTCCCCCAAGCCAAAAAATTCTTCGGCGCCCCCCCCCCCCCCCCCCCTTCCTTCATGCTACATAATTGGGAGCAAGAAAGGGATAAATATGGGGTGTGGTTTCATTGGAATGGGCGTGGTTTCGCATAAAGGGGCGTGGCATTGCAGGAAAAGACTACCTTATACCCCAGTTCTGCAACCTGCACGCCCATACGTTGGCCACCACAGGAAAGAAAAATAATCCTGATTCATGCCCCTTACATTATTTGTCATTTTTCCTCCTTATAGTAATGCCCAGTATACATTATTCCACATACTGCAATGGCCCTTAGACATTATTCCACACACAATAATGCACGACACAATATGCACACACTGTAATGCCCCCGACACATTATGCCACACACCGTAATGCCCGTGACACATTATGCCACACACCGTAATGCCTGTGACACATTATGACAGGAATCGCAATGCCCGTTATACATTATGCTACACACTGCAATGCCCCTGATACATTATAGCACATACAATGTCTGTGACACATTATGACACACACCGCAATGTCCGTGATACATTATACCACAATGACCGTGATATAGTATACCATACACCGTAATGCCTGTGACACATACCGCAATGCCCTGCCCGTTACACCCTATGCCACACACCGCAATGCCCGTTATGTATTATTCCACACTGCAATGACCCTGAGACATTATACCACATACCACAATGCCCGTGATATAGTATACCACACACCGTAATGCCTGACACATTATGACACACACCGCAATGTCCGTGATACATTATGCCACACACTGCAATGACCCTGAGACATTATACCACATATCACAATGCCCGCGATATAGTATACCATACACCGTAATGCCTGTGACACATTATGACACACACCGCAATGTCCGTGATACATTATGCCACACACCGTAATGCCCATTACACATTAAGTCCTACAGTAAGGCTTCTAATTACTTTTCAATTACCTGCTCGTTGTCAGGGGTTTCATGCACTGGGTGTCATGCTCGTTGCCAGGAGTTTCGTGCTCTTGGTTCCATGCACGGTGCCAGGGGTTTTCATGCTCAGGGTGTCATGCTCATTGCCAGGGGTTTCATGCACTGGGTGTCATGCTCGTTGCCAGGTGTTTCATGCACTGTGTGTCATGCTCGTTGCCAGGTGTTTCATGCACTGTGTGTCATGCTCGTTGCTAGGGCTGTGCTCCCAGTGCCACATATGTCCCCAGTGCCAGATATTCCCCCACGGTGCCAGGTACTCACATGCCCCAGTGCCAAATATAGCCCCCCCCATGTGCCAGGTACACATATACCCCCCCAGTGCCACATATGCCCCCAGTGCCAGATATTCCCCCCCAGTGCCACATATGCCCCCAGTGCCAGCTATGCCCCCAGTGCCATATATTCCCCCCCAGTGCCAAATATGCCCCCAGTGCCATATATTCCCCCCCAGTGCCAAATATGCCCCCAGTGCCAGATATGCCCCCCCCCCAGTGCCATATATGCCCCCAGTGCCAGATATCCCCCCCCCAGTGCCATATATGCCCCCGGTGCCAGATATTCCCCCCTCCAGTGCCATATATGCCCCTAGTGCCAGATATTCCCCCCCAGTGCCATATATGCCCCCAGTGCCAGATAATGCCCCAGTGCCAGATATCCCCCCCTGCCAGATATTCCCCCCCAGTGCCATATATGCCCCCAGTGCCAGATAATGCCCCAGTGCCAGATATCCCCCCCTGCCAGTTATTCCCCCCCAGTGTCATATATGCCCCCAGTGCCAGATAATGCCCCAGTGCCAGGTATCCCCCCCCCTGCCAGTTATTCCCCCCCAGTGTCATATATGCCCCCAGTGCCAGATAATGCCCCAGTGCCAGATATCCCCCCCCCTGCCAGATATTCCCCCCCAGTGTCATATATGCCCCCAGTGCCAGATAATGCCCCAGTGCCAGGTATCCCCCCCCTGCCAGTTATTCCCCCCCAGTGTCATATATGCCCCAGTGCCAGATAATGCCCCAGTGCCAGATATCCCCCCCCCCTGCCAGATATTCCCCCTCAGTGCCATATATGCCCCCAGTGCCAGATAATGCCCCAGTTCCAGATATCCCCCCCCCCTGCCAGTTATTCCCCCCCAGTGCCAGATAATGCCCCAGTTCCAGATATCCCCCCCCCTGCCAGTTATTCCCCCCAGTGCCAGATAATGCCCCAGTGCCGGATATCCCCCCCCTGCCAGTTATTCCCCCCAGTGCCAGACATCCACCCCCCCACCCCCGCCAGATATTCCCCCCCAGTGCCAGATAATGCCCCAGTGCCAGATATCCCCCCCCAGTGCCATATATGCCCCCAGTGCCAGACAATGCCACAGTGCCAGATAACCCTACCCTGCCAGTTATTCCCCCCAGTGCCAGATATCATCCTTCCCCGCCACCGCTTTTTGGAGGGACACGGAGGGTACAGCCTCTCCTGTGTCCCTCCTGCTGCATCATCTCCGGCGGCCGCGGGTCTAATAGGGGGAAGTGCCGTCCGTGAGCCAATTAGAGCTCACGGACGGCACTTCTCCCTATCAGACCCGCGGCCGCCGGAGATGATGCAGCAGGAGGGACACAGGGAGGCGCGGCTGTGCCCTCCGTGTCCCTGCAACAACCGGCGGAGGGAGGGAGAAAGCAGACTGACATGCGGACCCTCATCCGCATGTCAGTCTGCTGTAAATCAGTGGCGCCCCCGCAGCCCCTCGCCCCCAAGCCACCGCGAGGACTGCGGGGGCAGTAGTTACGCCACTGACTCCTCCTATATAATACTGCTGGTCCCCAGTCCCCACAATAAAGCAGTGTGAGCACAGATATATGCAGCACACTGAGCTCAGATATGGAGCGTTTTTCAGGCAGACAACGTATAATACTGGTGGTCACTGGTCAGCAAAACTCTGCACTGTACTCCTCCTATATAATACTGCTGGTCCCCAGTACCCACAATAAAGCAGTGTGAGCACAGATATATGCAGCACACTGAGCACAGATATGGAGCGTTTTTCAGGCAGACAACGTATAATACTGGTGGTCACTGGTCAGCAAAACTCTGCACTGTACTCCTCCTATTTAATACTGCTGGTCCCCAGTCCCCACAATAAAGCAGTGTGAGCACAGATATATGCAGCACACTGAGCACAGAAATGGAGAGTTTTTCAGACAGAGAACGGATAAAACTGGTGGTCACTGATCAGCAAAACTCTGCACTGTACTCCTTCTATATAATACAGCTGCTCCCCAGTCCCCACAATTAAGCAATAAGCACAAATATTTGCATCAACATTAATAAACGGAGAGGACGCCAGCCACGTCCTCTCCCTAACATTTCCAATGCACGAGTGAAAATGGCGGCGACGCGCGGCTGCTTATATAGAATCCGAATCTCGCGAGAATCTGACAGCGGGATGATGACGTTCGGGCGCGCTTGGGTTAACCGAGCCATACGGGAGAATTCGAGTATGCCTCGGACCCGTGTAAAATGGGTGAAGTTCGGGGGGGTTCGGTTTCCGAGGAACCGAACCCGCTCATCACTAATTATAATCAATTCCTCCGTGGAGACATTCACCAGCAAGTGCCTCCGGAAAGTACACAGGGACCTGAGATGGTGGATTCCAGTGGGAAGTACACAGGGACCTGAGATGGTGGATTCCAGTGGGGACAAATTAATAATCTGTGAGGAGGGGGATGTACACAGTGAAAGGGGTGAGGAATCGGACGATAAGGAGGAGGTGGACATCTTGCCTCTGTAGAGCCAGTTTGTGCAAGGAGAGATTGATTGCTTCTTTTTTGGTGGGGGCCCAAACCAACCAGTCATTTCAGTCACAGTTGTGTGGCAGACCCTGTCGCTGAAATGATGGGTTTGTTAAAGTGTGCATGTCCTGTTTATACAACATAAGGGTGGGTGGGAGGGCCCAAGGACAATTCCATCTTGCACCTCTTTTTTCTTTCATTTTTCTTTGCATCATGTGCTGTTCGGGGACTATTTTTTTGAAGTGCCATCCTGCCTGACACTGTAGTGCCACTCCTAGATGGGCCAGGTGTTTGTGTCGGCCACTTGGGTCGCTTAGCTTAGTCATCCAACGACCTCGGTGCAAATTTTAGGACTAAAATTAATATTGTGAGGTGTTCAGAATAGACTGGAAATGAGTGGAAATTATGGTTATTGAGGTTAATAATACTATGGGATCAAAATGACCCCCAAATTCTATGATTTAAGCTGTTTTTGAGGGTTTTTTGTAAAAAACACCCGAATCCAAAACACACCCGAATCCGACAAAACATTTTCAGGGAGGTTTTGCCAAAACGCGTCCGAATCCAAAACACGGCCGCGGAACCTAATCCAAAACCAAAACACAAATCCCGAAAAATGTCCGGTGCACATCACTAATCAAGATTGGGTATTTTCCGCTCCGCGGAGTCTGGAGACTTATTTTGTGAAAATCTTGTGGGTTTCTATTTCTCTAACGTCCTAGTGGATGCTGGGGACTCCGAAAGGACCATGGGGAATAGCGGCTCCGCAGGAGACTGGGCACAAAAGTAAAAGCTTTAGGACTACCTGGTGTGCACTGGCTCCTCCCCCTATGACCCTCCTCCAAGCCTCAGTTAGATTTTTGTGCCCGAACGAGAAGGGTGCATACTAAGGGGCTCTCCTGAGCTGCTTAGAGTAAAAGTTTAAAGTAGGTTTTTTATTTTCAGTGAGACCTGCTGGCAACAGGCTCACTGCACCGCGGGACTAAGGGGAGAAGAAGCGAACTCACCTGCGTGCAGAGTGGATTGGGCTTCTTAGGCTACTGGACATTAGCTCCAGAGGGACGATCACAGGCCCAGCCATGGATGGGTCCCAGAGCCGCGCCGCTGGCCCCCTTACAGAGCCAGAAGACTGAAGAGGTCCGGAAAATCGGCGGCAGAAGACGTCCTGTCTTCAATAAGGTAGCGCACAGCACCGCAGCTGTGCGCCATTGCTCTCAGCACACTTCACACTCCGGTCACTGAGGGTGCAGGGCGCTGGGGGGGGGCGCCCTGAGACGCAATAAAAACACCTTTTTTGGCAAAAAAATACATCACATATAGCTCCTGGGCTATATGGATGCATTTAACCCCTGCCAATTTTTCCATAAAAAAGCGGGAGAAAGGCCGCCGAGAAGGGGGCGGAGCCTATCTCCTCAGCACACTGGCGCCATTTTTTCCTCACAGCTCCGTTGGAGGAAGGCTCCCTGACTCTCCCCTGCAGTCCTGAACTACAGAAACAGGGTAAAACAAGAGAGGGGGGGGCACTAATTTGGCAGATAAATATATACAGCAGCTATATCAGGGAAAAACACTTATATAAGGCTATCCCTATATATATATAGCGCTCTGGTGTGTGCAGGCAAACTCTCCCTCTGTCTCCCCAAAGGGCTAGGGGGGTCCTGTCCTCTGTCAGAGCATTTCCTGTGTGTGTGTTGTGTGTCGGTACGTTGTGTCAACATGTATGAGGAGGAAAATGGTGTGGAGGCGGAGCAATTGCCTGTGTTAGTGATGTCACCCCCTAGGGAGTCGACACCTGACTGGATGGTCTTATGGAAAGAATTACGTGATAGTGTCAGCACTTTACAAAGACTGTTGACGACATGAGACAGCCGGCAAATCAGTTAATACCTGTACAGGCGTCTCAAACACCGTCAGGGGCTCTAAAACGCCCGTTACCTCAGGTCGATACAGACACTGACACGGACACTGACTCCAGTGTCGACGGTGAGGAAACAAACGTATTTTCCAGTAGGGCCACACGTTACATGATCACGGCAATGAAGGAGGTTTTGAACATTTCTGATACTACAAGTACCACAAAAAAGGGTATTATGTGGGGTGTGAAAAAACTACCCGTAGTTTTTCCTGAATCAGATGAATTAAATGAGGTGTGTGATGAAGCGTGGGTTTCCCCCGATAAAAAACTGCTAATTTCTAAAAAATTATTGGCATTATACCCTTTCCCGCCAGAGGTTAGGGCACGTTGGGAAACACCCCCTAGGGTAGATAAGGCGCTCACACGCTTATCAAAACAAGTGGCGTTACCGTCTCCTGATACGGCCGCCCTCAAGGAACCAGCTGATAGGAAGCTGGAAAATATCCCAAAAAAGTATATACACACATACTGGTATTGTACTGCGACCAGCAATCGCCTCAGCCTGGATGTGCAGTGCTGGGGTGGCTTGGTCGGATTCCCTGACTGAAAATATTGATACCCTGGACAGGGACAATATATTATTGACTATAGAGCATTTAAAGGATGCATTTCTATATATGCGAGATGCACAGAGGGATATTTGCACTCTGGCATCAAGAGTAAGTGCGATGTCCATTTCTGCCAGAAGAGGGTTATGGACGCGACAGTGGTCAGGTGATGCGGATTCCAAACGGCATATGGAAGTATTGCCGTATAAAGGGGAGGAGTTATTTGGGGTCGGTCTATCGGACCTGGTGGCCACGGCAACGGCTGGGAAATCCACCTTTTTACCCCAGGTCACCTCTCAGCAGAAAAAGATACCGTCTTGTCAGGCTCAGTCCTTTCGTCCCCATAAGGGCAAGCGGGAAAAAGGCCACTCATATCTGCCCCGGGGCAGAGGAAGGGGAAAAAGACTGCAGCAGACAGCCTCTTCCCACGAACAGAAGCCCTCCCCCGCTTCTGCCAAGTCCTCAGCATGACGCTGGGGCCTTACAAGCGGACTCAGGCACGGTGGGGGCCCGTCTCAAGAATTTCAGCGCGCAGTGGGCTCACTCGCAAGTGGACCCCTGGATCCTGCAGGTAGTATCTCAGGGGTACAAATTGGAATTCGAGACGTCTCCCCCTCGCCGGTTCCTGAAGTCTGCTTTACCAACGTCTCCCCCGACAGGGAGGCGGTATTGGAATCCATTCACAAGCTGTATTCCCAGCAGGTGATAATCAAGGTACCCCTCCTACAACAGGGAAAGGGGTATTATTCCACGCTGTTTGTGGTACCGAAGCCGGACGGCTCGGTGAGACCCATTTTAAATCTGAAATCCTTGAACACTTACATAAAAAGGTTCAAGTTCAAGATGGAGTCACTCAGAGCAGTGATAGCGAACCTGGAAGAAGGGGACTATATGGTGTCTCTGGACATCAAGGATGCTTACCTCCATGTCCCAATTTGCCCTTCTCACCAAGGGTACCTCAGGTTTGTGGTACAGAACTGTCACTATCAGTTTCAGACGCTGCCGTTTGGATTGTCCACGGCACCCCGTGTCTTTACCAAGGTAATGGCCGAAATGATGATTCTTCTTCGAAGAAAAGGCGTCTTAATTATCCCTTACTTGGACGATCTCCTGATAAGGGCAAGGTCCAGAGAACAGTTAGAGGTCGGAGTAGCACTATCTCAAGTAGTACTACGACAGCACGGATGGATTCTAAATATTCCAAAATCGCAGCTGATTCCGACGACACGTCTGCTGTTCCTAGGGATGATTCTGGACACAGTACAGAAAAAGGTGTTTCTCCCGGAGGAGAAAGCCAGGGAGTTATCCGACCTAGTCAGGAACCTCCTAAGACCAGGCCAAGTGTCAGTGCATCAATGCACAAGGGTCCTGGGAAAGATGGTGGCATCTTACGAAGCGATTCCATTCGGCAGATTCCACGCAAGAACTTTTCAGTGGGATCTGCTGGACAAATAGTCCGGATCGCATTTTCAAATGCATCAGCGGATAACCCTGTCTCCAAGGACAAGGGTGTCTCTCCTGTGGTGGTTACAGAGTGCTCATCTCCTAGAGGGCCGCAGATTCGGCATTCAGGATTGGGTCCTGGTGACCACGGATGCCAGCCTGAGAGGCTAGGGAGCAGTCACACAGGGAAAAAATGTCCAGGGCTTGTGGTCAAGCATGGAAACGTCACTTCACATAAATATCCTGGAACTAAGGGCCATTTACAATGCCCTAAGTCAGGCAAGGCCTCTGCTTCAGGGTCAGCCGGTGTTGATCCAGTCGGACAACATCACGGCAGTCGCCCACGTAAACAGACAGGGCGGCACAAGAAGCAGGAGGGCAATGACGGAAGTTGCAAGGATTCTTCGCTGGGCGGAAAATCATGTGATAGCACTGTCAGCAGTGTTCATTCCGGGAGTGGACAACTGGGAAGCAGACTTCCTCAGCAGACACGATCTTCACCCGGGGGAGTGGGGACTTCACCCAGAAGTCTTCCACATGATTGTGAATCGTTGGGAAAAACCAAAGGTGGACATGATGGCGTCCCGCCTCAACAAAAAACTGGACAGATATTGCGCCAGGTCAAGGGACCCTCAGGCAATAGCTGTGGATGCTCTGGTAACACCGTGGGTGTACCAGTCAGTATATGTGTTCCCTCCTCTGCCTCTCATACCCAAGGTACTGAGAATCATAAGAAGGAGAGGTGTAAAGAATATACTCGTGGCTCCGGATTGGCCAAGAAGGACTTGGTACCCGGAAATTCAAGAGATGCTCACGGAAGACCCGTGGCCTCTACCTCTAAGAAAGGACCTGCTCCAGCAGGGACCATGTCTGTTCCAAGACTTACCGCGGATGCGTTTGACGGCATGGCGGTTGAACGCCGGATCCTGAAGGAAAAAGGCATTCCGGATGAAGTTATCCCTGCCCTGATCAAAGCCAGGAAGGATGTAACTGTGCAACATTATCACCGTATTTGGCGTAAATATGTTGCGTGGTGTGAGGCCAGGAAGGCCCCTACAGAGGAATTTCAACTGGGTCGATTCCTGCATTTCCTGCAAACAGGACTGTCTATGGGCCTCAAATTAGGGTCCATTAAGGTTCAAATTTCGGCCCTGTCAATATTCTTCCAAAAAGAACTAGCTTCAGTACCTGAAGTTCAGACGTTTGTCAAGGGGGTACTGCATATACAGCCTCCTTTTGTGCCTCCAGTGGCACCTTGGGATCTCAATGTAGTTTTGGGATTCCTAAAATCACATTGGTTTGAACCACTCACCACTGTGGACTTAAACTATCTCACATGGAAAGTGGTAATGCTTTTAGCCCTGGCTTCAGCCAGGCGTGTATCAGAATTGGCGGCTTTATCCTATAAAAGCCCTTACCTAATTTTTCATACGGACAGGGCAGAATTGAGGACTCGTCCTCAATTTCTCCCTAAGGTGGTTTCAGCATTTCACTTAAACCAGCCTATTGTGGTGCCTGCGGCTACTAGGGACTTGGAGGATTCCAAGTTGCTGGACGTAGTCAGGGCCCTGAAAATATATGTTTCCAGGACAGCTGGAGTCAGAAAATCTGACTCGCTGTTTATCCTGTATGCACCCAACAAGCTGGGTGCCCCTGCTTCTAAGCAGACAATTGCTCGTTGGATTTGTAGTACAATTCAGCTTGCACATTCTGTGGCAGGCCTGCCACAGCCAAAATCTGTAAAAGCCCATTCCACACGGAAAGTGGGCTCATCTTGGGCGGCTGCCCGAGGGGTCTCGGCTTTACAACATTGCCGAGCAGCTACTTGGTCAGGGGCAAATACGTTTGCAAAATTCTACAAATTTGATACCCTGGCTGAGGAGGACCTAGAGTTCTCTCATTCGGTGCTGCAGAGTCATCCGCACTCTCCCGCCCGTTTGGGAGCTTTGGTATAATCCCCATGGTCCTTTCGGAGTCCCCAGCATCCACTAGGACGTTAGAGAAAATAAGAATTTACTTACCGATAATTCTATTTCTCATAGTCCGTAGTGGATGCTGGGCGCCCATCCCAAGTGCGGATTGTCTGCAATACTTGTACATAGTTATTGTTACAAAAATCGGGTTATTATTGTTGTGAGCCATCTTTTCAGAGGCTCCTCTGTTATCATGCTGTTAACTGGGTTCAAATAACAAGTTGTAAGGTGTGATTGGTGTGGCTGGTATGAGTCTTACCCGGGATTCAAAATCCTTCCTTATTGTGTACGCTCGTCCGGGCACAGTATCCTAACTGAGGCTTGGAGGAGGGTCATAGGGGGAGGAGCCAGTGCACACCAGGTAGTCCTAAAGCTTTTACTTTTGTGCCCAGTCTCCTGCGGAGCCGCTATTCCCCATGGTCCTTTCGGAGTCCCCAGCATCCACTACGGACTATGAGAAATAGAATTATCGGTAAGTAAATTCTTATTTTTTCCATTTTTATTGCATTTTTATTTACATATTTTGTGGCAGATGCCTTATTTTCATTTTTCACAGTTCCCAGTTACACGAATGTGAGCATACCTGTGTGTCCCAGTTACACACATGTGAGTATACCTGTGTGTCTTGTTTATTGTATTCATATTTTATTTTTAAATAAAGCAGCCCATTAGATTTTTTAGCAGCCCCTCGTGAGCACCCACTGGATCGGGCAAGTTGAGTTCGGGTGGGTTCGGTACAGTACTAATCAAGACTGTACAGTGATTTTTTTTGTTATTCAGCCCCTTCCCTAGCAGAGCTTACCACTCTACAGTTGAAACTCATTTCTTACTATAAGTAGGACTGTGGGAGGAAGCAATGCTAACCTCTGTGCCAATAGCATGCCTCAGCCTGGCAAGCCAGACATCTTCCTGGCTGTAAACCACCAGAAGACTCCATACTGGGCTTTATTCAGTAACTGTTTGTGCCTCACAGGTGCTCCTGGCCCATCTAGTGCTGCAGTGCAATGGAAAGCTGATGCAATGCAAGATCACTGATGCTCTGCTCTTCTAACACCGCAAGGTCTTGCGATAACCCCACGCAGCGCTTATATTGTACAATTATTAAGGAGAAAACATTTACAAAATATTGGAAAAGATCCCTGTACAACAAATGCGCATCTTGTAAATAATTCCAAAATGTGGAACATTAATAATAAATCAAAATTAAGGTTGACTAATTGGAGCTATTCATTTGAGTCCCTAACATGAAATAATTGGGAAAGACCTCTCTCTAATGCTGGGTACACAGTGCACACTAGAAGATGTAGATGAGTGGGTACAGACAGGTCACCCCTGGAATTGTATGGCAGACATCTAGACATAGGTGTGTTTTGGAAAATCTAGTTTTCTATGGCAGTTGCACTGGATTATGATTCTGTCTCTTCTGAGTCTGACTGACTTTGGCCACAAATGTGGTCTCATTGGAAAACACTTCGTCAAAATTGCAATTCCCATTTCCACCTTTGCGGCTATATGTTTTCACAAATCTGGTGATATTGAAGCTTGTTTCATATTCTGCTCTAGGCTTTAATTTAAACCTAGGCTTAAGTACAGCAGCACCCCTGGAATTATACAGCAGCGCCTCTGGACTTATACAGCAGATAGGCAGCGCCACTGGACTTATACAGCATAGGCAGCACCCCTGGAGAATTACACAACACAGAAGACAGGCAAAAGCACCCCTGGACTTAAACGGAAGTGGGGCAACACCCCTGGACTGAGATGGCAGAGGTGCAGCACCCCATATAGGAAAGCACCCCTGGAATGATGTGGCAGGCAAAGAAAAGACGTGCAAGATGGAATTGTCCTTGGGTTCTCCTACCCACTTTTATGTTGTATAAACAGGACATGCACACTTTAACAAACCAATATTTTAAGAGACAGGGTCTGCCACACAATTGTGGCTGAAATGATTGCTTTGTTTGGGCCCACACCAAAAAAGAAGCAATTAATATCTCCTTGCACAAACTGGCTCTATAGAGGCAAGATGTCATCCTCATCCTCTTCCTCCAATTCCTCCCCCTTAGTGTTTACATCCTCATCCTCACACAGAAATAATTCCACATCGAAGAGGTGGATTTTTTCGTATTTTGCCCTGGCATGACCATGGGCTTTTTCATCCCATGGCCAACAACTGTTTCCACTGCAGACTTATTCAAACAAACCACATCACCATCAGAATCCTCATTGTCAACTTCCTCCTCACTTTCCAGCTACACCAATATCCTCCTCATCCTGGTGTACTTCTACAGTGACATCCTCAATCTCATTATCAGCAACTGGACTAGCGGTGCTCCTCCCAGCACTTGCAGGGGGCGTGCAAATGGTGGTAGGAGCCTCCTCTTCCCATAGAATCTTGGGAAGGTCAGGCCTAGACATCACAACCGCAGACACACTTGTACTCTCCTTGGGGATTTGTGATATCTCTGAACTCACAGTTGTTTTTTCTTGTGCTTTAACAAGCTCTATTTTTTTATTTATTTTTTGAGAGGGAGGAGGGCTTCCATCTTCATGAATAGCTGAACCACCAGTCATGAACATAGGCCAAGACCTTAGCCTTTCCTTGCCACTTCGTGTCATGAATGGCATATTGTCGCTATCGGACCCGGGACCGGAGCTGCAGACAGACAGACAGGGAGGCAGTGCGAGACGAGTGACGAGACTGTGGAAACCGACGGCAGGCACATCCACCTGCCCCTGGCGGTAAGTGACTTACACACAGCCGTACACCCGCTACCTCCAACTGACTACACAGGGAGAGTCTGACAGGCGGGACGCCGCAACTGTCACGCTCATCCCACACCAGCTGAACGGAGAACATTCAGAGTCACATAGGCAGACCACACCTATGGTAAAGGCGACCCCTACTAGGGTACACCTGACATTGAATCCAGCCGGGATATACTCTGCACAGGGTATACCATTGGGAGGGTATACTAATAAAGGGTAGTCTGTAAAGACACACCTGATAGTGGCATTCAGACAATCAGAGCTACATAGGCAGACCACACCTATGGTAAAGGTGACCCTCACCAGGGCACACCTGACATTTAATCCAGCCGGGATTTACTCTATACAGGGTATACCATTTGGAGGGTATACAAATAAAGGGTAGTCTGTCAAGACACACCTGATAGTGGCATCCAGAACATTTGACTACTCACATCCGGGCATAAGTGCACCACTCAGAAGGGATAGCCATAAGGGATATCCTATATGGCAAACCCGAAGAGTCTTGTACACAAACCTTAACAATAAATAAACAAATAAACAGAAAAATCTCACTACGTCTCACCTCATTAATACACACACAATACTCATCACCTTCCCCTCTCATTGTTCATACCCCCACCCCCGTCATTCCCCCCCCCCCCCCCTTGGTACCTGCATCCCCAAGTGCGCTGACCATTCTCTTTTCTACAAATCACAAGGAGGTAGGACACCTCCGGGTCTAGCGGCACTGACCCAATTCTTTCCCAGTGAGCGCTCTCTCTCTCGAACACCAAACAAGACCTTAGCCTTTCCTTGCCACTTCGTGTCATGAATGGCATATTGTCAATTTAAAATTTCTTATCAGATAATTTCTTCTTTTTTGGGGGGTTCTTAATTTTTGCTTCTTGGATTTTACATGCCCTCTATAACATTGGGCATTGGCCTTAGCAGATGACGTTGATGGAATTGAATCGTCAATGTCATGACTGGTGGCAGCAGCAGCTTCAGCACTAGTACTAGGAACTGGATGTTGTTCCTGATCTTTCACTATTTTTTCCTCCAAAATTTTGTTCTCTAATTCACAGGACAGCACCCCTTTATTATTACAGCACACAGGACAGTGTCCCTTTATTTCCACAGCACCCCTGTATTCTTACAGCATACAAGACAGGGCCAGAGTACCTTTATTTTCACAGCACCACTGTATTTTTACAGCATACAGGACAGGACAAGCACCCCTGTATTTTAACAACACCCCTGTATTTTCACAGCATACAAGACAGGGACAGTATATATTTATTTTCACAGCACCCCTGAATTTTTATAGCATACAAGACAGGACCAGTGTACATTTATATTTACAGCATCCCTGAATTTTTACAGCATACAAGACAGGGCCAGTGTACATTTATTTTCACAGCACCTCTGAATTTTTACAGCATACAAGACAGGGACAGTGTACTTTTATTTTCACAGCAGCCCTCTATTTTTACAGCATGAAAGACAGGGTCAGTGTACCTTTACAACACCCCTGCATTTTTACAGCATACAGGACAGAACCAGCACCCCTGTATTTTCACAGCATACAGGACAGTGCCCCCCGTACAGCACAGTGACAGCCAGGACGACAACACCTATATACAGCTGCAGCACCCCTAACAGCACATGACACCACAGTGACAGGACAGCACCCCTAACAGCACAGGGACACCATAGTGGCAGGACAGCACCCCTAGAGAGCACACACTGACCCCACCCGACGCCACCACCCACAGAGAGAGAAACAGGTCTGTCTCCCTCGCTCTCCAAGTCTGGATTGAAAATGGTGGCAATGCGCGGCTCTTTATATGGAATCCAAAACCTGCAAGAATCCAACAGCGGGAACTCGGTTCCCAGCTCGGAACGTGAAGTTCTGGGGGGGTTTCGGTTCTCAGAGAACCGAACCCACTCATCTCTAAATTTTATCCTAAAAGTAAAATAGGCACTATTGTGCAAATAGAGGAGCACAGATGGCCCTGTGCTAAGTCTGCCTTGTCTAGCAGTTGTCACTGTTCTTAATAATATGATTATTATTATTATTATTATTATTATTAATAATATTTGTTTTTATTTATAAGGTGACACACATTTCTGCATCACCATACAGAGCATAGATACAAAACTGAGTAACCAGAGTAACCATAACAAACATACATAGTTGCAAATACAGGCATAGGGCCTAATTCAGTAAGGATAGCAAATTCTGCTAATTAGCAGAATTTGCTATCCTTTGGAGCGCATGCTGGGGGCCACCCAACGCTGGGCAAGCAGCCTAGCATGCTGACCGGAGCCTCCCCCACTTCAACAACCAGAAATTGTGATCGCATTGCATTTTCTGCTTGTTAGCAGAAATAGAGGAAGCCTCCTGCTGGCACACCTTAGCTGCACCCGCAGGAGATCCACCACCATCTTCCCGATCAAATCAGCTGCGTGTGACGTCATGCAGCCACCATGATCACACCACCGACACGCCCCCGTTTGGCCGCCTCCGCCCCCGTTCGCGCCGCCCTAGTAATGCTCCATCTCCTTCTGGGAAAAGGAGTGTAGCCCGCCCGCCCAACCTGCAACCGCCTCTGCCTGATCGACTGCACATGTGCCCACATCTTTTTATCAGAAATTGTGGTTGGATGCACTCAGCATCCTGGCGCACTGTATTCCAGCAGTCAGGTGACCGACGCTAGTACCCCAACACCTCATAAAATCCCTGTGTGGTGATGGTTGGGGATAGGGCCCAGGGGGGGATTGAGTTAGGCACAGGGCCGGATTAGGGGCCACAATGGCCTGGAACTAAAACTGTTTAAAGGCCTATACTGAGAAGGGAAGGGAAATAACCAGTGCTGTGTGGGTGTGACCAGTGCTGTGTGGGTGTGGCCAGAGCCATGTGGGCATGTATACCCCAACACTATTAGACCACTCTTCCTAAATACATAAAAATTGCATTACTTTGTGAGAAAACTACAAGCACAATTTCAATACTTTTTATGTTTATATTTTATATTTTATATTTCAATATGATTTATGAACAACTGTATGGCAAGCTACCATGCTACCATGATGATGGGCCTATTTTTATTTGGAAGCCTGGAGCTGTAGCTCCATCCACCCCATTGTTAATCTGGCTCTGCTTAGGCACTACAGGAGGGGTTAGCCATAGCTGCCACCACCAGAGTCTTAGCCTTAGCTGTACCTCCTCCCCATGTTTAGCTGTAGCCTGTACCCCCACTATCTTAGCCCTAGCCGACACCTCAATCGAGTTAGGGTAGGGGCCAGGGGAGGGGTAAATTAATTATCTGTCCCCGTTTTGGCATTCTAAAAGTTGGGATGCTGCGGTTGGTCATGTGACCACCAGCATCCCGACCATCGACATATGATATCACACCCATAGAAACACTAGGAGTAAGTGCAATTCTTGCAACAATTACATTATAAAAGAAAAGGCATGGAAATCTTATGGAGGTACAAGGGGTTAGGGATATGGGAGGGAAGGTTTTGGAGAGGAAAGTGGGAGGTTTTGCATTATCTCATCTCCAGTCAGATGCGGATTGGGATGGAAAACCAGCCAGAGAAATTGATCGAAGCAGCCCTAATGGGGTCAGGGCCTGTTGAAGGGATGGGGTCTGTCAAATAGGGCGGGGTCTGTTAAAGGTGGGGCCTGATTCTGAGTTGGATGCATTTGTAGCCTTCCTTGTGTCTTTTGTTGCAGTTGCATCTGTGACTTTATAGTAATGCCGCTACAATGCACTTGCCTGGTGTACATGCATCTAAATATTCAAGGACTGAGACATCCGCTGTGTCTACAGATGCTGCAATCATGCTTTGTGTGTCTTTAGATGCTACCATCGATCGCACCATTAATACTTTCACCAGCCCTATGATAGGTGTAGATCATCTAAGTATGGCCTCCAATGTGAGTGATTCAGCATTTCTGTATACAACCACTATCAGCAAAACACCCATACTATGTTACCTCTGCGTCTGGTTAGCCAACCCCCTATAACTGCCTGGAGAAGCCCAACACATTTCTAATACATTTCTTGGTGCCTGCGCCTGAATCTGTACTGTAAAGGGCCCCATACACTACAAAGATTTTGCAAGATTTCATGCGATTTCGACCTTTCAGGCCGATATATCAAATGAAAAGTGTCAAATTGTATGTGTTTTCCATCCGATCTGATCAGATGCGTGTTCCTGTGACTGTCGGATCAGAGCCCCTAGGTCACAAGTGCTGCAGTCATGATATATTGTAATCTCATGGAATCGTATGGAAAAAGTGTATTTTTTCGTGCCTCCAATATTTATCGCATGCAATATATCGTAGGAAGTTTGACTGGCATTCTCAGGACATTCAGCGGCAGCAGCAGCTACAACACAGCAGGAGAAGGAGAGCGCATCAGTTTGATTGGATTTCACTGCCCCAAGTATGTATTTAATCCACACTGACCACTAATATCACTGTCCACCTAGCACACTATCCACCAATGTAATCACACTGTCCACCAATCTATTCAGTTATTGTTCACATTTTATTAATTTCTGTGGCCCCAAAGTAATTTTAACCACCAAATGGCCATGTGTTTTTACCGCCACTGTACCCCAATGCTGCATCTAGTGTTTCTGTGGCCCCAAAGTCATTTTAACATCCTAATGGCCATGTGTTTTCACCAGCCACTGTACCCCAATGCTGCACCTTGTGTTTCTGTGGCCCCAAAGTCATTTTTTTTTAATATATTCTTTATTTTAGATTTTCAGAAGAAATAAAGGTGTCACAAATAGTACGATATTGTACAAACACATGGTTCAATAGACCAATATAGCATATAATATCAAAAGACACAAAGAAAAAAGAAAGAGAAAGGAGAGAAGAGAAAACACAAAATGGAAATAGAAAAACACACTAGATAAAATGATCCAGCAAGAAAATAATCGGTAGTACATTATACCTCGGAGGGTCAGCAATAATATACGCATTGTGTGTAAAAAACAAAATAAAACAAAACAAAAAGAAAGTGTAGCAAAGTACAGTGAAATCACACTAACAACTTATACTGTATTGCTACAAAGAAGACAAGACAAAGGGTAGAGGGGGGAAAAGGGCAAAGTCAGGGAAGGGGAATGAGCGGGCTAATCGATCTTATCTAAGTACAAGTATGGTATCCATAAGGTGAGGTGGGCTACAGAAGAAAGCAGTATCACAGTGAGTCCAGTGGGATCTAGTTTTTGTAGGTCGAGGTAGATTTAAATTCCAGCCAAGAGAACCACGCAGCAACATAATCAGAATGTGAGTCTAGGACTGAATGAAAAATATCCTCCATTGTTCTATAAAATTCTATCCGCTGGAACCATACCCATATCTTGGGGGGGGGGGGGGGCTTCCAGCGGACCGGTACCACCGCCCTCGCTGCATTATTCAGATGTTTGAGAAGGGAATGTTTATACTTTGCTAGTGGTATTGTAGTGTGGGAGAGCAATCAGAAGTCAATTCCAGTAGGAGCCTAACACCCCAAGATTTTGGAGGAAATTTGAATAACCTGACCCCAAAAGGTAGCAATCAGGGGGCAGTCCCACCATATATGAATAAGAGAACCTCGTTCCTTTCCACATCTCCAACACAGGGGGGATACTGAAGGAAAGAACTTATGCAGAAGGGAGGGACATCGATACCACCTAGTAAGCAATTTATACTGTGTTTCTGTGACCTCCAAACTTGTAGAGCAACGAGACATAACTTCACAGTGTTTTTTCCAATTGATATGTATCCCGAGGTACAAGATCAGCATCACATTTCGCACAGAAAGCGGGGTCTCCTGTGAAAAGACCATGTAGCAATATCTTATATATACCTGATATAACATGGGTGGGTTCAGAGGGTTGGGAACACATTGCTTCAAAAGGTGTAACGCTTCTAGTTAATGCAGCAGCTGTCCTGTGAGACAAAATAAAGTGACGAGTCTGGAGAAAGAACCAGAAGTCAGTCGCAGGAATATCAGTGCCCTCCCTGAGTTCATCAAAAGACGACCTTTCCCCCGGAGAGCAAATGTGTTACCCTAGTCAAGCCTGCCTGTTTCCATCTGGCGGCTGCACCTCCTCCAATACCCGGCCCAAACAGTGGGTTGTCAAGAAGTGGGAGAAGCAGGGAATGTGACGAAGAAAGACCCAATTTATAACGTAGTGCTCTCCATAGAGCCAAAGTGGGTCCAACCGTCAAGTGTGAGGAGCGGCCAATGTTCCTAAGCCAGGGAACTGCCTGTAATTGTAGACCCGAGGACCGTCTCTCCAAGTCAACCCACTGCTTAGAGCTGGCACCAGGCCGCGACCAATCTAGGATCCTGTTCAAAATCGTGGCCTGATAATATGTCGAAACCATGGGCAACTGCTGGCCCCCCTGAACTTTCCTATAAAATAGGTAGCAATGCTTGAACCTGGGCTTCCTGCCACCCCAAACAAATCGGCTAATTGCTTTGTGAGTGTCTACCAGAAACTGATGGGGGAGTTTCAAGGGGATAGTCTGGAAAAGATATAGCAGTCATGGGAGGATATTCATTTTCACAATGCTCATACGGCCTAACCAGGAGAACTTCTGTTGGAGCCACTGCGCCATTTCCTTACGCAGCTTACGCAGCAAAGGGAGGTAATTTAGAGTGACTGTAGTAGAAAGGGAGGAGGGGATCAGAATGCCTAAATATTTGATGTGTGTGGGGTGCCAGGTGAAGGGAAACATAGTCTTCAGGGACGAGACTAAGTCAGAAGGGAGGGAGATATTGAGAGCCGTCGATTTAGCATAATTAATCTTAAAATTGGATAGTGCTCCAAAATTCTTTCATAAGATTAGGTAATGACACAGTAGGGTTTGCAACGACCGCCAGGAGGTCGTCCGCAAACAATGCAAGTCTATGTTCATTTCCACCCACTTTCAATACAGTGATATCAGGGTTCTGCCGAATGGCCCTAGCCAGAGCCTCCATGCAGACAACAAATATCAAAGGTGACAACGGGCATCCCTGTCTAGTCCCATTAGAGATGGTTATCGGGTCAGAGAGTATTCCGTTCATTCGCACCTGAGCCGAGGGAGCCCGTTATAGCGCCAAGATTTTCTGCAAGAACACCTCTCCCAGACCCAATCGTCGCAGTGTCGTTTCCATAAAGACCCAATCTATACGGTCGAAGGCTTTCTCAGCGTCTATGGAGAGAAGCATCATAGGAGCCTTAACTAGGCCTGCATGAGTTATCAGGTCAATCACTCTTATAGTGTTGTCCCGTGCTTCCCTACCTCGAACGAAGCCAACCTGGTCCGAGTGTATCACTGCCGGCAGCAATAAACTCAGGTGGTTCGCTATGAGTTTAGCATACAATTTAATATCAACATTAAGGAGGGAGATTGTCCTATAACTGGATGGCAATGATGGGTCTTTACCGTCTTTAGGAATGACCGTGACGTGTGCTCCTAAGGACTGATTTGAAAAGGGGGCCTGCGGAGAGACAGAGTTGCAAGCGCGGAGCAAAAGAGGGAGAAGCTTACCTTGAAACATTTTGTAATAAGATACGGGGAAGCCGTCGGGGCCCGGACTTTTACCAGACGGGGAGGACTTCAGGGCGGACATGAGTTCATCGTCCATAAAAGGGTCTTCAAGGGCTGTAATCACATCTGGGGGGAGTGACAGGAATTTAATCTCCTCTAGGAAGTCCTCTACTGCCTTCCCATGCAATGACTGTTCACATTTGGAGCGCATTGATGTCAAATTATAGAGATCCGCATAGTACGCATGAAAGATCTCAGCCATCTTGCCGTCCGAAGCATGAGGCACACCAGAGGAGTCCCTAATCTCCTTAAGATAAGTTAGGGATCTTTGGGCATGAAGAGCACGGGCAAGAAGCTTCCCAGGTTTGTTACCCCACCTATGGAATTTATGTCGGCAGCAGCTAAATGCCCCACGGGTGCCTTCATTCAGTAGACTATTGAGGGATGACGGGGCCTCTTGCAGCTCTGCTAACACATCGGAAGTTAGCATAGATTTATGTGTGAGTTCCAGTCTTTTAATTTTAGCAAACAGGGCTTCCCGACATTCATTTTTTTGTTTTTTGAGGTGGGAGCCCAGTTGGATGCATTTGCCTCTAATCACGCATTTATGGGTTTCCCATATGGTCACTGGGGAGACCTCGTCAGTCATATTAAGAGCAATATAATCATCAATAGTACTTTCTATTTGAGCCCGACAGTCTGGGTCTCTGAGAAATTGCTCATTAAAGCGCAAACGCCACTGGCGCGGGGGAGGGTGGTGTAAAGATAGGCTAAGAGTAATGGGGGCATGGTCAAAGCCAGCTATTTGTCCTATTGTGGCATCTACAAGAGAATCAAGAGAGTTAAGATCCACAAAGAGATAATCGATACGAGTATAACAATTGTGTGGGTAGGAGTAAAACGTGTAGTCTCTATCCTTGGGGTGGAGCAGGCGCCAGGTGATCATCAGCTGGAAGTCAGGTAGAATTGACTTAAAGCGTTTAACATCATTTAAAGAAGATCTGGGTGCTCCAGTTGAGGTATCCAGAAGAGGCTCCAACGCCCAGTTAAGGTTACCTCCTACTACTAACACCCCTTCCAAAGTTTGTTCTATCAGCTCCAAAGCCTCCCTCATAAAATGGATCTGACCCTGATTAGGGAGATAAAGGTTAACAAATGTAAAAGTTTGGTCTGCAATAGTGACCTTCACCAGTAGGCCCCTCCCATCTCCAATAGGAACTTCTGATATGTCATGCAATCTAATATGTTTAGCAAATAAAATTGCAACCCCCTTGGCCTTAGCCTCCGAGAAATCATTATAATATCCCTGCGGGAAATGACGGGAGTATATCTTCGGAGAGGCACCTCTTTTAAAGTGCGTCTCCTGAAGAAACACCACGTCCGCTTTATCAGTATGTAAAGAGTGTAGAAGCCGGGACCTCTTCTCGGGGATGTTAAGGCCTTTCACGTTAAATGAAACTAATTTCAAGCTAACCATAATGGCATGTTACCAGAGAATTCCAACACTGCCACATCACCGTGTCACCCATAGAACCCTGTTGAAAGAATAATCGCCCATAACACCTCATCCAATCGGGGGGAGGGAGGTAGGAAAGCACAAGAGGGAAGACAGCGTGGGGGGTAACGTAGACAATAAAAGACAAAAAGAACAGCTGTTATTCCAACAGCAATACTCTGCATCATTAGTCATGGAAAACCTTAAACGGCCCATGATCTACAAATGTATAGCAGAGCAAGGGGGGGTCAGAGGGGATCCGGGACATATCGCCGTCAAATAGCATTGAGATACAAACAAAATTATGCAGTAGATAGAGCAGTTCGAATAAAGAAAAAAAACTGAAGTGGAAGACTACGAGATCAAGCAAAGCACTGGGCGCTAAAGGCAAAATGGCATAACAAGTAACAGTAATCTAGTACACAAGTGACACAACCTAGAAACCAAGGAACAAAAACAGAAACAAAGTACATGTCTTGGCAAGAAGTGGCATTACCAAAGCAGCCATGGGAGGCAAACAATTACTTAAATAGTTGCAGGCAGCGAACTATTTAACCAACAGTGGAAGGACACAACAAGAAGAAAAAACAACATATCAAAAACACAGCAAGTATGTCAAATAGTCATGTGTCTCTGGGCAGGTATATCTAGGGCTGAGCAGAAGTCCTTTACACCATCATATTCCTGTAGGACAAAAAGGGTCCCTTTGTAGGTCGCTTGTATAGATAATGGGAATCCCCAGCGGAATTTGATGTTACGTTTCTTAAGTTCATCTGTGAGGGGGCGGAGTATACGCCTCTGTTGTAGGGTAGACCACGAGAGGTCTGGAAAAATTTGTATCCTATGGCCATCAAAAGTAATGTCCGGTGCCTGCCTGGCTGCTCTAAGAATCTCCTCTTTCTCCTGAAAGTAGTGGAGCCTGCAGATAACCTCACGTGGTCTTTCCGTAGGTGTCCCTCTAGGACGCAAGGCCCGATGTGCCCTGTCAAACACCAGCTGGTAGTCGGAGTCCGCTCCCACAAGTTCATTGAATATTTTGGTCAGAGCAGGTTTAACGTTTTGGGGCGCGACGTCTTCTGACAGTCCCCTTATTCGCAGGTTATTCCTGCGCCCCCTGTTGTCCACGTCATCGAGTCTGCGTCCCATGGCTATCAGAGAGCGCGACTGGCGAGAGATGAGATCATGGAGATCAGATATTTTAGAATCCGTCTTCTCAGAGCAATCCTTTAATGTTATCACTCTGTCTGCAACCTGAGCGACATCATACTGAATGGAGGAAAGACGGGTCTGAATTGAGTCTTGTATCCGTTGTTCCATGGACTGAAGGTCCTGCTGCAGGTCCTGGCGGGTGGGAAGGGACCGCAGTTTGTAGAGAATGTCAGATAAATCGGAGGCCAAAGTCATTTTAATGCCCTAATGGCCATGTGTTTTCACCAGCCACTGTACCGCAATGCTACACCTTGTGTTTCGGTGGCCCAAAAGTAATTTTATCACCCTAATGGCCATGTATTTTCACCGCCACTGTACCACAATGTTGCACCTTGTGTTTCTGTGGTCCCAAAGTCGTTTTAACCCCCTAATGGCCATATGTTTTTACCGCCACTGTACCCCAATGCTGCACCATTGATGTTTGGGTAATGAGGAAACTTTTTTCAAAAAACAACTTTAATTAAAAACCATATATTATCCAAATGTAACCATATACTGTATCAAAACATTTTGAAAGTATATTTTTAATCTTAAGTAAAACCATTTTGAAATAGAAAAAAAAACTTTATTTAAAAACCAAATATTATCCAAATTTAACCATATATCAAAACATTTCAAAAGTATGTTTTTAACCATAAGTAAAACCATTTTGAAAAAGAAATATATAACACTTTTTGCACAACTTATTTTTCTTATAGATATATCTCTGGATGAAGACATAGGGGGTCATTCAGACCTGATCGCTCGCTAGGGTTTTTTGGCACTACTGCGAGCAGATAGTTGCCGCCCATAGGGAAGTGTATTTTTGCTTTGCAAGTGTGCAAACACATGTGCATCCGAGAGGTACAAAAAAGTTTTGTACAGTTTCTGAGTTGCGCAGGACTTACTCAGCCACTGCGATCACTTCAGCCTGTCCGGGGCCGGAATTGACGTCAGACACCCTCCCTGAAAACGCTTGGACACACCTGCGTTTTTCCAAACACTCCCAGAAAATGGTCAGTTGACACACGCAAAATGCATTCTTCCTGTCAATCTACTTGTGATCGGCTGTGCGAATGGATTCTTCGTACAATCCATCGCCCAGCAAAGATCCGTTTTGTACCCGTACGATGCGCCTGCGCATTGCGGTGCATATGCATGTGCAGTTCTGACCTGATTGCAGTGCAGCAAAAAATCCTAACGTGCAATCAGATCTGAATGACCCCCATAGACTTTTTACCGGCCTACTAGGCATGTACCGTAGCCATGAATGTCTATGGAAGGTCAAAGCAAAGGGGTATTCAGACAAAGTGTGGCGGAATGCGGCCTTGGAGGAGCTAGTGGATTACAGCAGGTCCTTTGTCTCCGGTTCAGAATAGGACTGGTTTAAGAAAAAAATCCAAAACCAGCGTACTTTGTTCCTGAAAGAAAACAAGAAAATGAACAGTCAAAAAGGTCTGGAGCTGGTTCCTCCCAGGTTTACAAGACCACACTCTGGTATTATCCCTTACTGGAGTTTGTCCTGGACCAGGTGCCTACCTGGACAGGTTTCACCTACATCCATCGGACTGCCACACCAGAGCGTGAAGAGGGTGAACCATTTCTGTCAGCATCTATAAGTATATTTTATTTGAAAAAGTTTATTAAAAGTTTACTAAACTTTTTGCAATTACCATCAGTCCAACACTGTCAGGTCTGTAACTGAGTCTGTACCCGGAGGGGGCACTAGTGGGTCAGTGGTGGTGCGGTGGAGGAAACGAGGAGGCTGTAGAAGATTCCTGCGCATGTGCGCAATGATATTTATTTAGCACACAGATGTATGAACAGTCACTGAGCACAATAAAAATATTGATGGTTTGAGCAAAGAAGCTGACAGAGGTATAACAACAGTCACAAGTGATGATCTGTAAACCAGTGAAATTAATAACAGTGATGACCGGCCTGGAAGCCGATGGCAAACATCGATGGTCAACTTGGAAGTCGATGGTAACAGGATCCAATATGCAAACGATAGTAATGCAGCTGATAACAGTTAACATAGGCAATAGTAACTCCGGAGATTGGTCTGGAAACCAACAGCAGTAGATTTACACAGTCTGTATATATGCACAAGTCCACAAAGCCAAGCAAGGACAAAGCAGGAGACAGTTTGTAAATTGCAAGCTGGTTGTTTTAAGTGCCAGATGGAATAGCACAGTGCTGAATGCAGATAAACAACATACAGGTGAGAATGGTAAGTAGCACCTGGAGAAAGTCTCTTACTGCATGCGGAGGTAGAAGCTGCATGTGGAAGGAGTTGTAGCAGAGCAGGATGGCTGGAGCCTGTAGTTCCACGTAGACACTGGAGCAAGGAAATCACTGGAGATAGGAGACTGGAGCCAGGAGCCGCTTTACACTCAATGTGATGCGTTGTTCAAGGCGATGAGACTGAGCCAATGTTCTGGTTTTATTCCCCTTGGTCAGCAGGCATTGGATACTTGAATCATGTGTGCAGACACAGCGCAGGATTAGGTGTTTGCAGGTCAGCTGACCGGAAGTGTCATGGCGGCGCCCATGCTGCACAGATGGTGGGTACACACTAGATGGACTTCAGGGGTACACAATGACAATAGGCACCATGCCCACGGACAGATCATTCATGCAGCTGCAGACTGGGGCCGTGACCTCCAGAGGCCTGCACACCAGCATGCTGGTATGTGAGATGTCACTGAACGCTGATTCCTGACAAAAACAGTCCACTTCAATAAATGTGGTCCTCCTGCCAATCGACTACACCCACCCCATTAAAATAGGCCAGTTACTCGTCCATGACCTGTTTTGTCCGTACACTTGCCCTAGAAAGGAGTGGAGGTGGTTCCACAGAGGGAAACGGTGAAGTCTCCTCTGGATGTTCTGGATCTGGGTCTCCTGGTGCTGCTCTGGCCAGTGTCCTATGCTAGGTGGTTTTGCTGGGCAAATAGTTATGCAGGACACAGCACACAGTCACCACCCAATCTATCTCCTCCACTTGCAAGTTGATAGCCAATAGGAATATCCGGAAGCGGCTAGACAGGATGCCAAAAGTGTTCTCTACAATTCGGCGTGCCTTGGATTGTAGATCCGCTTCTCCCTTGTCAGGTGCCTTTGGGGGTACGGCTTCATAATGTTCTCGTGGAGTGTGAATGCCTCATCAACCACGAAAACAAAATTGAGGCTGTGCTTGGTTTGCTCCCTAGATGGCAAGTTCAGGGTCTTTGTGGTGAGTCACTCATAGAAAGTGGTATTCTTCAGTGAGCCACCGTCTGAGGCACGTCCGTTTTTGCCAATGTCAATGAAGATGAATTCGTAGTTGGCATTCACAACTGCCATCAGCACAATGCTGAAATACCCTTTATAATTATAATAAAGGGATCCGCTGTTTGCAGGAGGGTTGATGCGGACATGTTTGCCATCTACCTCCGCCCCACAGTTAGGGAAATACCAGGTGGTGGCAAACTCCTCTGCCATGGCTTGCCATTCTGATGTACTTGCAGGGAGCTATAAAAAAAAAGAAAGGAAAAATTTATTTAAACAGTGTATTTTTTTTAAATCTACTACAGAGTAGAAGTGTGCCCACAACCCCAGACCTCAGTCTCCAGGATACGGAGGAATCCCAGACCCCTGTTCCTACCCCTGAAGCACCAGCTACCCCTGTAGCACCAGATACCCCTGCTGCACCAGCTCCTCCGCCACGCCAACCACAAGCTTTCTGTAAGTGAACACAGAAAAAAAAAACACCGGCCAGGAGCGCGAAGACGTCATCTTTGAGGACATTAAGGCACGACTTGCCCATCCCCCAACCACTACACCAAATTTGGGGAATTCATGGCCTCTGTGATGTGCGACCTGCCACGTGGTCAAGTACAGCAGATGGAGCGTCTCAATTTTGAGATGCTTAACAAAGCCTTAAAAGCGCTACTACTTAATAATGTCATACTGTTTGACCACCTTCCTGTCACTGCTTCTCCCACCCAACCCCATCCTATTCCACCCACCCTACCCCAGTCTATTCCGCCCACCCTACCCCAGCATACTCCCCCACCCACCTACTCCTCCAGCATCTTTTTAGCAATGCTGGAGGCAGAAGAGGACATCCCTCAGTTTGAAATTTTGTAAATTGCTTATAATTCCTAATAAATATGGTGCAGTACAGGCTATATGGTGTTTTGGGGGCATATTTTTGGTAGAGGATACAAGCATGCCGTAGGTGCATAATAATGGGTCCGGGCCCACTTTACATCATTTGTGTATTCTCCCAATCAAATCTGTGACCAAAACACCATATAGCCCTTCATCTTAGTAGTGAAAGTACTGCACCATATTAATTGGGAATTAAAAGTAAAATAAACTGTTATTTAATCATTTTATCTATTTTATAACATATAAATCCAATTTTGATGTCATGTTTTATATTTATATGTGCCATGTTGGCAAATCATTGCATAGTTCATATTGCACAGTTGTTGTTTTTTTTTAATAAAGTAATTTTTATTAAGTAGTCTGGAGATTAAAGGTACAGACATTGCAGGACATAATCATATCTCAAACATTACATACATTCACATGAGTCAGAGCCATGTTTTACTCATATTTTACATCAATGAGATATCAGAATATTTTCAATAAAGATGTATACAAGGATTTCCTAATGTTCAGAGTCTCATGGTCTACAAAATCCGCACCCAACTATATTAGTCCTCATTATTTTTTATATTTAAACCCATATTCTAAACTTATAAAAAACTAACAAACAACCAAAGAGAAGGGCAAGGAAGGCAATTTAAAAAGGAGTAATCTGATTCAGAGCTCCACTAGTCATACACGTGTGTAAGTATTTGGGCTCGCAGGGCCCAACCGTCACATCTCAGTACGCTTTCAGGCATAGTAATTTATTGACATGCTTGCACTTCAGTGTCTACTGTATCTGGGGAACAGGATGAGAGTGGGGAGAATCTAGCCATGGAGACCAGACTTTTTCAAACTTAGCTGTTGCGTTTTGCTTCATGTAGACATATCTTTCCTTAGTTATGGTGTCATTAATTAAGGCCCTAAGTGCAGATATTAATGGTCCTTTGGGGGCCATCCACAGTCTTGCAATGCAAACCTTAGCCAAGGCACATACATTTAGAGCATAGAGACCCATTGAAACAGACTCAGGAGCAAGGCACCCCATTCCCAATATACAGAATTGTGGGGTAAGCAGTTCGCCAGGCACTCCCGTACTCTCCAGAATTGACCCGACCCCCGACCAGAACACCCTCAACCTCGGGCAGTCCCATACTAGATGCCAGTATGTTCCCACCGCCCCCCCACACTTAGGACAGAGATTAGATCTACCCGTCCCGAATGTAGCCAGCCTAGCTGGAGTCATATATGTTCTGTGTAAAATGAAGAATTGAATCTGCTGATATCTAAGGGATTTGGTAACCTTAGCAGGGTATTCTAAAGCGAGGACCCAGTCCTCCTCATCTATTGGACCCAAATCCTCCTCCCATTTTCCACGGAGACGTGTCAAAGGGTCCTCATGGAGCTTGGTAAGAAGATATCCATACGCAAGTGAGACCATCTTAGCCTGACCCAAAGTGGTCACAAATGTCTTGATGGGGAACGGGAGGATTCGCGGGGGTGATTCAGTAAATTGGGTCTGGAGGGCATGACGAAGCTGGAGGTATCTGAAGAAGTAGGAGTTGGGCAGGTCAAACTCATCCCTCAGTTGTTGAAAGGATTTTAGTGTATTATCTAGATATAGTTGAGAGACAGAGATCACCAATCTAGGGGCCCACACCTCCCGCCCCTCAAGTGCATGCAGTTCAGGGAGCCAGTCAGAGTACCACAAGGGGGTATCCGGGTCTAGGTCGTCATATCTCAAGAGGTCTCTCAGGGCCCGCCAAATCTTTAGGGCCTGAAAAATGATAGGGGGAAGAAACCTAGCTATGCTCCCACTCAGTAACACCTGCATAGGAGAGAGGTGGGGAAAATAACAGCGGATAAACTCACAATGCAAAGAGTCAGTCTCAGAGTTCTGTGCCCATATAGTGATATGAGTCAGCTGAGCAGCGAAGTAATATACCTGAAAGTTAGGTAGAGCCAGGCCGCCGTCAGATCTCTGTCTGGTAAGGGTATTTAGCTGTATCCTAGGTCTTTTATTAGCCCAGATCAGTGAGGACAGAACGCTGTTCAATTTTCTAAAAAATATTGGATAGATATATACCGGGGATTGGAGAATGATATATAGGAGTTTGGGCAGTATAATCATTTTAATGAGATTAACCCTGCCAGAGACCGTTAGTGGAAGCTTACACCAAGTCTTGGATTTGCCCATGACCCACTGCATGGTCGGTTCCAGATTCAGGGGGACAAAATCAGAAGGGTCGTTAGTTATTTGGATTCCAAGGTACTTAAACTGTACCGTCCATCTCAATGGTAGGGGGATTCTGGAAACAGCAGGAGGGGGGCCTATGACTGGCATAATGTAAGATTTAGGCCAGTTAATTCTAAGGCCCGAATAATCTCCAAAGCTTTCTATCACACGCAGCAGGATGGGCATTGACTTGGCGTAATCCTGCAAAAACAACAACATGTCATCGGCATAGAGAGCTATCCTATCCTCACGTGATCCTGTACATATTCCCACAATATCTGGGTGCGATCTAATCAAGCATGCCAGGGGCTCAATGGCCAAGGCAAACAGCGTAGGGGACAGAGGGCAACCCTGTCTAGTACCTCGGGTCAATTGAAAAGATGGGGATACATAGCCATTCACCAAGATCCTGGCACTCGGATGTTGATACAATAGTTTAATCCATTTTATATAGTTGGGTCCAAATCCCATACGAGCCAAGACCTCCCACAAATAAGCCCACTCAATACTGTCAAAGGCCTTGGCCGCGTCCAGCGAGACCACAGCCGAGTCAGAAGGGGATTCGTGTGGGAGCTGTAAAATGGTATGTAATCTACGTAAATTGATAGACGTGGACTTTCCTGGCATGAAGCCAGTCTGGTCCGGGTGAATGAGGGAGGATATCACTGTGTTGAGCCGTATTGCCAATATCTTTGCCAGGATCTTGGCATCGGTGGGAATCAGGGAAATCGGTCTATAGGAGTCTAGAGATTTAGGGTCTTTACCGGGTTTTGGGATCACTATTATAACTGCCTCTGACATGGAGGGGGGGAGATCGTTACTGGCAAATATATCTAAGTACAGGGCATGTAGCCTGGGGCCAAAAAAATCAATATGATTCTTGTACACCTCGGAGGGAATTCCGTCACATCCCGGAGCCTTGCCATTAGGGGACATACCGATGGCCGCAGTCACCTCCCCGAGCGCCAAAGGTGCCTCCAGCATCTCGCAGGCCTCGGAGGAGAGCGCAGGCAGCGGAACGCCCCCCATGTAGCACGAAAGATCAGAAGTAGAGCGCTGCAACTGTGAATTATAAACCTCAGAAAAGTATGATCGGAATAACAGCGCAATGTCCGGAGTGGTGTCAACAAAGGAGCCATCCGCTCCGGACATTTGAGTGATCGTGGTCCCAGGCCGATCGTAATGTACAAGGCGGGCCAGGAGGCCCCCCGTCCTATCAGCCTGCATATATACATTTGTAGCTTTGAAAAGAAGGGAGCGAGAGTTTCTATCAGACAGGTGGGCCAACCAAACTGACTGAGCCACCAGCCATCGTGTCTTTGTCTCGGGGGCGCTGTCAGACAAATATTGGGACTCTAGGTCTCTAGCATCTTTTTCAAGGGCCTGTTCTCTTTCCCTAGAGGCCATTTTATGAGCCGCTATTCGTCCAATATATGAGCCTCTCAAGAACGCCTTAAACGAGTCCCAAACTACTGTACCCGGGGCAGACCCTACATTGTCGCCAAAGTACCCCTCCCATTGAGTCTCCAAGTCATCGCAGTTCCCGAGCTGGGTCAGCCAAGAGGGGTGCAGTTTCCAATAGGAGTGCCCCCTCTGACTGTCCACAGCGATAGTCATCATCAGAGGGGAGTGGTCAGAGACCCCTCGAGCCTCGTAGTGGACGTCAATTATCCTAGGGACGAGGGTGGGGGACACCAGCATCAGGTCAATTCTGGAGAAGGAGCCATGAGTGCTGGAGAAGCAGGAGAACTGACGAACCGCAGGGTGACGAAGTCGCCACACATCTACCCATTGCAAACTATTGAGAAAATCCGCAAACTTGGTAGGACCACCTCCCACCATCGCAGCCTGTGGGGAATGCCATCGGTCCATAGACAGATCCAGGACGTTATTAAAATCTCCCACGCAAATCACTGGGGTATTAGGGGAGGGGGCTATGAAGGACGCAGCTTGTTGCAGTACATTATATGAGAAAGGAGGGGGGACATACACTGCTAAGATGTAATAGGGCTGGGAGTTCAGCTTACACTCTATAAATACATATCTTCCATACGGGTCAGTTTTAATCGATATCAACTCGAATTGCACTGTCTTCTTAATCAGAACAGAGACACCCCTAGAAAAGGAGGAGTGGGAGGCATGATATGCCCAGCCCACCCAGGCCCGCCGTAAGGACAGTAACCTATGTCCCTCCAAGTGGGTCTCACTGAGGCATGCAATATCCGGGTCATATTTCTTAATCATATTTAGTATCAAAGAACGTTTGATATTATTATTCAGACCTCGAACATTCCATGCTAGAATTTTCAGATCAATCATGACCCCCTACAAGCTCTATACACCTCCCGGATGGACCTCTCCCAAAATACATTTTGAGTATAAGCATTATCAATACCCATAAAACATGACATATATGAGCCCTGCGTTGTAAGCCATAGCATCTGAATATGAAACATCCTTGCCTCAGTAAATACTTGAATAAGAAAAATAACAAACTAAAGAAAAAAATAAAACCCCAAAAACAGCAAAAGGAAGCGCAACTATCAGCTTCCCAATTAACCATTCCCTCCCCGTATACCACCCCAAACTTCGGCATACTTATATCCCGAACAATCAGCTAACTACCAAGCGCTAGGAAGGCTAGATTCTAAACTGAACCTCCAACCTCTCTAACCAACTCCGCTTGGCCGTACAAGTCTTGAGCCACCAATGCAAAAAGCAAAGAGAGGGGGCTCCCCGAACCGTGATCAAGCCTCCGGTAGACCAGGCACCGGACTGTCTTCATAGGAGATCACTCCGGAGCCAGTTGCCGAGCTCCCGGTGCATATCTGTCCAGCCATTGGGCCGCCTCTCTAGGGGAGTTGAAAAACTTGGTCTCCCCATCCGCCACGACTCGGAGCCTTGAGGGAAACAGCATAGAGTATGAAATGTTGAGGTCTCGCAGCCGTCTTTTAATGGGCATAAACTGGGCACGGTCCTTCTGGACGTCTGCGGCAAAGTCCGGGAAGGCCGAAACCCTGACTCCATTGCGGACCAGCGGGCCCTTCGTGCGACCTAAGCGGAGAACCGAGTCACGGTCTTTATAGTGCAGGAATTTAGCGATGAAGGTGCGAGGAGGGGCACCTGTGGGTAAAGGCCGAGATGGTATCCTATGTGCACGCTCCACCGTAAAATGGGCCGTAAAGGACTCAGCGCCATACAGTTCTTTGAGCCAGGATTCGAGGAATTCCTCCGGCTGTGAACCCTCTTCTTTTTCAGGCAGGCCTACGAATCTAACGTTGTTCCTACGCAGCCGTCCCTCCATGTCTAGGAGCTTGGTTTGAAGTGAGGAGACCTGCTGGGTCACCCCAGATACAGACTGCTTAAGGGGGCCACATAGATCTTCCAGGTTGGAGACCCTTGTCTCCGCCTCACCCACTCGCTCTCGGATACGCTGTACATCTTGGCGGAGCAGGGAGAGATCGCACTGCACCTTTTCCATCTTATCGGAGAGACGTTGTTCACTGCCGGCTATAGCCTCCAGCACCTGTTGAATAGACGGCGCCCCCACTGCTTCCGGGGAATCAACCGCTGTCTCAGGCGGGGAGGTCGAGTGCGTTGGAGAGGCTTCATGAGAAGGAGCCGGTGCAGCCCTAGGGTTGGGTTGTCTGGTAAATTTTTCAAGTTTGGCCGCGGCCGCACTCCGGCCGCCCCCCACCATGCTGAGCGGGAGCAGTCACACTCTTCCCAGAGTAAGGTTATAATGTAGGATTTTGGCTAGATGACGGACGTAGCCAGGCCGCGTATGATCAGTGGCGGGAATCGACCGCGTCCAGTCAATATGTCAGAGTATTAAAGTAGGATGATGGTGCGTAATACACTGTGGGTAATTGATGCAGCACAGCAGTGTAGGCAGATCTGAACTATATGCAGTTCCTGTATATTATACTGGAAGGGCCGTGCAATGTAGATAGCTAATTTTGTCTCCAATCTCAGATAGGTATTAGCATAGTTATTAGGAGGGTAGTATTAGGAGAGATCAGTATACAGTGTAGGATCCTGTGAGCTAAATAAATCACTGGGCAGCACAGATGAAAGCAGCCCTTCCAAGCATGGAGATCAATTTCCCTTCTCTCAAAATGGCCGCATGTCTCTTCCCCTTCCACAGAAGTACCTGTTATTTCTCCCCTCTTCTCCGGATGTTAGGGCTCCGGGCCGCAGACCATGAGGGAGAGGAGAGGCAGCCTCAACCCCCCAGTCCTCCTAGGGTGTCCGTGGGCGACGTCACCCCGTCGCTCGAGCTCCGGTCGTTCCGCGGCCGAGGGCGCCGAAATCGAGGCCGGGGATCCAGAGGAGGCCTAGGCCGCAGGGCCGGAAGTCAGCCGGCGCCGTCCCTCGAGTCCCGGAGGCCGCAGTAACGGTGTCCCGCAGCGCACAGCAGCACAGGGGAGGTATGCAGCCCGGGCAGGCTCACCAGGAGGGTCAGGATGGGTGTTAGGATCTGTTTGTTCGGGGAGCTCCCGAGATCCGCTCCCTACTCCGTTGCTGCCGTGGCCACGCCCCCATATTGCACAGTTGTTTAAAAAAAAAAAAAAAAAACCTACTTTTTTTTCTATAAACAGTTTAAGTAACTAAACAGGTGTGGTGTGTATTTTATTTACCTTTAATTACTGGTAGCAACCTAGCCCCACCCACTTAGCTGCTCCTGTAAGTAGCAGAGGTCAGGAGATCAGTGTGCACTGGTCGAGACCTGGTTACTCTGGTCACATTTAAGGCAGTGTAGAGCAGCCCATGCATCCAGCCGGCCACAGCAGGAAGAGGGTGGCATGGGATTTGTAGTTTATTTTTTTACTGTTCAGACTCTGAACAGTAAAAGATAAAATGCAAATCCCATGATACATTTACTTTCGGTTGGGGATATGACTTCCGGTCTATGGACGCACGGACACCAGAGGCTGCTTCCTTCACTTTCAGCGTGACAGCACTATACACACCACCCTTGCACATAGGTTATACAATTTATCCTTTCTAGTGTGGACCCTCTCATCCAGGCAGCCAGATTCCTTCTGCAATGATTTAACAGCAACAGAGGATCCCTGTGCAGCACACACTGACTGAACAGCAGAAGCCCGTCTCACCTATGTCAGAGAATAGCAAGGTCCCTCTCTCATTTCGTATTCAATGCTGGAGCAGATGCTAAACAGCAGAAGAGGTCAGGCTTATGCATCTCAAATTCTTTATCTATCAGGTCCTAAGAAACAGATTTTGCATCAACATCACCTCCTGATGTAAATACATTGGGACACATACAATATCAATTAACACTGGGGAGTAGATGGAATATGAATATGTATGTTTCATATACAGTACCTGCGTATATTTTATTGATTGTTTGTGGAACTGATGTTACTTTCATATGATGACAATTTTGAGAAAATAATGAAAGTTCCACCAGGTGAGTATTAGTAGAATATTAATTTATTTACCTATGTCAATGCAAATATTAACTGTGCAGGGGCACAGCACACTATATAGCACTCAGGACAAGGGATATATCCTCGATAGCATAATACTACAGTTATTGTTTGACATGACATATGTTGAACTGCATGTCCAGGTTTGTGTGGCATGTAATGTGTTTGGGGCTCACTGCGTGGCATATATTATGAATTGGGGGCACGTTGTGGCTTATAATGTGAATTGGGGGGCATTGTGTGGCATATAATGCTTCACCCTCTGCTTCTCTCCTGTGTTACTATCACAATCTCTCTCCTATCACCAACTACCTCTCTCACCCACTGCCTTATTCTTTGCCTCTCCCCTGTGTCAATATCATCCCATCACCCTCTCCCTCCTGTCAGCCTCTGGTTCTCCTAGGTATTAATCTCTTCATATCATACCCAAAATATTTGAGACCAAAAATGTAAGGGGATGGAACTTTAGGTGGGAGGAGCAATGAGTATAGAGGGGAGGAGTCTGTATGAATTCTTAAAACTCCTCTAAATGTAAATTCTAGATCGTAGGTCTTCAGTCTGTGGCCCTCCAGCTACTTTGGAACCATACATCCCGGCATGCCCTGCCTCAGTTTTAGCATGCCTTAATAGCAAAACTGTGGCAGGGCATGCTGAGATGTGTAGTTCCACAGCAGCTGGAGAGCCACAGGTAGAAGACCCAGGGTCTAGATACTCCACTGTTCCCAACCTCGGTCCTCAAGGCACAGTGCAGGTTTTAGTGATATCCAGGCTGTAGCATAGATGGTTAACGCAAAAGAACTGAGGTACTAGTTAAGTCACCTGTGCTCACTAAAACCTGGGCTGTTGGTGTGCATTGAGGACTGAGGTTGGGAATGCCTGGAGACAAGGCTCTGGAAAGTTTCATTTTCTGGAGCTTTATTCATATGGGGAATGTGGTCAAACCTCCACAAATGGAGTTTCTGCAGCGGGGCACACTGGTATTTCACAGGGAATAACATCAGGGGGTGTAGAGTTGGATCCTGATCCGAGGCACCTACAGGCTATAGCTTTGACTGTTCCCAAGATGCACTGCACTGCCTCCTCTATATCCCCGCCTCCAGGCACTGGAGCTCAGTTTGTAAGTTGGTGCCTGCAGTGCAGGTATCTAACAGGGAGGGCTGGGTTAGGCAGCCCTGAAAAGAGCTTTTCTGAGAAGAAAGAAGACTTCATGGACCGCAGCACAGGCACTAGATGCTATATGTCATACTGACATAACGTGCTGTGGTTCCATCACCTCCCCTAGCGTCGCTGTATACTCCCACACCCCGGTTGCTGGGTACTTACAGTGGAGGCGCTCCGGTCTCATCAGGCACACGTCACTGCTGCTGCTCTCCTGGATTGCGTGGCCGCACGTTAGGAAAGAAGTTAGCGGGTCCCCCAGGTGGGACCTGCCAAAATTGCGATACAGATGCGGCCCCAGTAGATGGACCGCGCCACTGGTGTGGACACTGTGGCTGTGCAGGGACCCCACTATTTCCACCAGGGCAAAGAGCACAGGTCGGATTTACAAAAATCTGTTTATTACAGGTTCCATAGTACCCGGTGGTGAAGCCCAGCAGAGGGGATAAGGAGCTGACCTGTAGCCACTCCCCCAGCCATCTACAGCCGATGTTCCCGCCCTGGAGCTGCATCTCTCTCTTTCCCTCACTCCATGTCAGCGTTTGGGCGCCATTACACAGAGCTGTGCTGATTCTGGGACTGCTGGGCACTGTCTCCTCTGTAAAGCCGCCTGCCTCACCAGAGCTGTGCATTTACAGGACACTTAAGTATTCTACATGTCGTTTAAACAGTGTTAGTCAAGAACAAGTGCATAACTACTAGAGATGAGCGGGTTCGGTTTCTCTGAATCCGAACCCGCACGAACTTCATGTTTTTTTCACGGGTCCGAGCAGACTCGGATCCTCCCGCCTTGCTCGGTTAACCCGAGCGCGCCCGAACGTAATCATGACGCTGTCGGATTCTCGCGAGACTCGGATTCTATATAAGGAGCCGCGCGTCGCCGCCATTTTCACACGTGCATTGAGATTGATAGGGAGAGGACGTGGCTGGCGTCCTCTCCATTTAGATTAGGGTTGAGAGAGAGAGAGAGAGATTGACCTGAGGCTGTGATACTGTAGAAGAGAGTGCAGAGTTTAGTGACTGACGACCACAGTGACCACCAGACAGTGCAGTTGTTTGTTTTATTTAATATATCCGTTCTCTGCCTGAAAAAAACGATACACACAGTGACTCAGTCACATACCATATCTGTGTGCACTGCTCAGCCCAGTGTGCTGCATCAATATATATATATATATCTGACTGTGCTCAGCTCACACAGCTTATAATTGTGGGGGAGACTGGGGAGCACTGCAGTGCCAGTTATAGGTTATAGCAGGAGCCAGGAGTACATAATATTATAAAAAAATTAAACAGTGCACACTTTTGCTGCAGGAGTGCCACTGCCAGTGTGACTAGTGACCAGTGACCTGACCACCAGTATATATAATATTAGTAGTATACTATCTCTTTATCAACCAGTCTATATTAGCAGCAGACACAGTACAGTGCGGTAGTTCACGGCTGTGGCTACCTCTGTGTCGGCACTCGGCAGCCCGTCCATAATTGTATATACCACCTAACCGTGGTTTTTTTTTCTTTCTTTATAGTCATACTAGTTACGAGTATACTATCTCTTTATCAACCAGTCTATATTAGCAGCAGACACAGTACAGTGCGGTAGTTCACGGCTGTGGCTACCTCTGTGTCGGCACTCGGCAGCCCGTCCATAATTGTATATACCACCTAACCGTGGTTTTTTTTTCTTTCTTTATACATACATACTAGTTACGAGTATACTATCTCTTTATCAACCAGTCTATATTAGCAGCAGACACAGTACAGTGCGGTAGTTCACGGCTGTGGCTACCTCTGTGTCGGCACTCGGCAGCCCGTCCATAATTGTATATACCACCTAACCGTGGTTTTTTTTTCTTTCTTTATACATACATACTAGTTACGAGTATACTATCTCTTAATCAACCAGTCTATATTAGCAGCAGACACAGTACAGTGCGGTAGTTCACGGCTGTGGCTACCTCTGTGTCGGCACTCGGCAGCCCGTCCATAATTGTATATACCACCTAACCGTGGTTTTTCTTTCTTTCTTTATACATACATACTAGTTACGAGTATACTATCTCTTTATCAACCAGTCTATATATTAGCAGCAGACACAGTACAGTGCGGTAGTTCACGGCTGTGGCTACCTCTGTGTCGGCACTCGGCAGCCCGTCCATAATTGTATATACCACCTAACCGTGGTTTTTTTTTCTTTCTTTATACATACATACTAGTTACGAGTATACTATCTCTTTATCAACCAGTCTATATATTAGCAGCAGACACAGTACAGTGCGGTAGTTCACGGCTGTGGCTACCTCTGTGTCGGCACTCGGCAGCCCATCCATAATTGTATATACCACCTAACCGTGGTTTTTTTTTCTTTCTTTATACATACATACTAGTTACGAGTATACTATCTCTTTATCAACCAGTCTATATTAGCAGCAGACACAGTACAGTGCGGTAGTTCACGGCTGTGGCTACCTCTGTGTCGGCACTCGGCAGCCCGTCCATAATTGTATATACCACCTAACCGTGGTTTTTTTTTCTTTCTTTATACATACATACTAGTTACGAGTATACTATCTCTTTATCAACCAGTCTATATATTAGCAGCAGACACAGTACAGTGCGGTAGTTCACGGCTGTGGCTACCTCTGTGTCGGCACTCGGCAGCCCGTCCATAATTGTATATACCACCTAACCGTGGTTTTTTTTTCTTTCTTTATAGTCATACTAGTTACGAGTATACTATCTCTTTATCAACCAGTCTATATTAGCAGCAGACACAGTACAGTGCGGTAGTTCACGGCTGTGGCTACCTCTGTGTCGGCACTCGGCAGCCCGTCCATAATTGTATATACCACCTAACCGTGGTTTTTTTTTCTTTCTTTATACATACATACTAGTTACGAGTATACTATCTCTTTATCAACCAGTCTATATTAGCAGCAGACACAGTACAGTGCGGTAGTTCACGGCTGTGGCTACCTCTGTGTCGGCACTCGGCAGCCCGTCCATAATTGTATATACCACCTAACCGTGGTTTTTTTTTCTTTCTTTATACATACATACTAGTTACGAGTATACTATCTCTTTATCAACCAGTCTATATATTAGCAGCAGACACAGTACAGTGCGGTAGTTCACGGCTGTGGCTACCTCTGTGTCGGCACTCGGCAGCCCGTCCATAATTGTATATACCACCTAACCGTGGTTTTTTTTTCTTTCTTTATACATACATACTAGTTACGAGTATACTATCTCTTTATCAACCAGTCTATATTAGCAGCAGACACAGTACAGTGCGGTAGTTCACGGCTGTGGCTACCTCTGTGTCGGCACTCGGCAGCCCGTCCATAATTGTATATACCACCTAACCGTGGTTTTTTTTTCTTTCTTTATACATACATACTAGTTACGAGTATACTATCTCTTTATCAACCAGTCTATATATTAGCAGCAGACACAGTACAGTGCGGTAGTTCACGGCTGTGGCTACCTCTGTGTCGGCACTCGGCAGCCCGTCCATAATTGTATATACCACCTAACCGTGGTTTTTTTTTCTTTCTTTATACATACATACTAGTTACGAGTATACTATCTCTTTATCAACCAGTCTATATTAGCAGCAGACACAGTACAGTGCGGTAGTTCACGGCTGTGGCTACCTCTGTGTCGGCACTCGGCAGCCCGTCCATAATTGTATATACCACCTAACCGTGGTTTTTTTTTCTTTCTTTATACATACATACTAGTTACGAGTATACTATCTCTTTATCAACCAGTCTATATTAGCAGCAGACACAGTACAGGATGGTAGTTCACGGCTGTGGCTACCTCTGTGTCTGCACTCGGCAGGTAGTCCATAATTGTATACTAGTATCCATCTCCATTGTTTACCTGAGGTGCCTTTTAGTTGTGCCTATTAAAATATGGAGAACAAAAATGTTGAGGTTCCAAAATTAGGGAAAGATCAAGATCCACTTCCACCTCGTGCTGAAGCTGCTGCCACTAGTCATGGCCGAGACGATGAAATGCCAGCAACGTCGTCTGCCAAGGCCGATGCCCAATGTCATAGTACAGAGCATGTCAAATCCAAAACACCAAATATCAGAAAAAAAAGGACTCCAAAACCTAAAATAAAATTGTCGGAGGAGAAGCGTAAACTTGCCAATATGCCATTTACGACACGGAGTGGCAAGGAACGGCTGAGGCCCTGGCCTATGTTCATGGCTAGTGGTTCAGCTTCACATGAGGATGGAAGCACTCAGCCTCTCGCTAGAAAAATGAAAAGACTCAAGCTGGCAAAAGCAGCACAGCAAAGAACTGTGCATTCTTCGAAATCCCAAATCCACAAGGAGAGTCCAATTGTGTCGGTTGCGATGCCTGACCTTCCCAACACTGGACGTGAAGAGCATGCGCCTTCCACCATTTGCACGCCCCCTGCAAGTGCTGGAAGGAGCACCCGCAGTCCAGTTCCTGATAGTCAGATTGAAGATGTCAGTGTTGAAGTACACCAGGATGAGTAGGATATGGGTGTTGCTGGCGCTGGGGAGGAAATTGACCAGGAGGATTCTGATGGTGAGGTGGTTTGTTTAAGTCAGGCACCCGGGGAGACACCTGTTGTCCGTGGGAGGAATATGGCCGTTGACATGCCAGGTGAAAATACCAAAAAAATCAGCTCTTCGGTGTGGAGGTATTTCACCAGAAATGCGGACAACAGGTGTCAAGCCGTGTGTTCCCTTTGTCAAGCTGTAATAAGTAGGGGTAAGGACGTTAACCACCTCGGAACATCCTCCCTTATACGTCACCTGCAGCGCATTCATAATAAGTCAGTGACAAGTTCAAAAACTTTGGGTGACAGCGGAAGCAGTCCACTGACCAGTAAATCCCTTCCTCTTGTAACCAAGCTCACGCAAACCACCCCACCAACTCCCTCAGTGTCAATTTCCTCCTTCCCCAGGAATGCCAATAGTCCTGCAGGCCATGTCACTGGCAATTCTGACGAGTCCTCTCCTGCCTGGGATTCCTCCGATGCATCCTTGCGTGTAACGCCTACTGCTGCTGGCGCTGCTGTTGTTGCCGCTGGGAGTCGATGGTCATCCCAGAGGGGAAGTCGTAAGCCCACTTGTACTACTTCCAGTAAGCAATTGACTGTTCAACAGTCCTTTGCGAGGAAGATGAAATATCACAGCAGTCATCCTACTGCAAAGCGGATAACTGAGGCCTTGACAACTATGTTGGTGTTAGACGTGCGTCCGGTATCCGCCGTTAGTTCACAGGGAACTAGACAATTTATTGAGGCAGTGTGCCCCCGTTACCAAATACCATCTAGGTTCCACTTCTCTAGGCAGGCGATACCGAGAATGTACACGGACGTCAGAAAAAGACTCACCAGTGTCCTAAAAAATGCAGTTGTACCCAATGTCCACTTAACCACGGACATGTGGACAAGTGGAGCAGGGCAGGGTCAGGACTATATGACTGTGACAGCCCACTGGGTAGATGTATGGACTCCCGCCGCAAGAACAGCAGCGGCGGCACCAGTAGCAGCATCTCGCAAACGCCAACTCTTTCCTAGGCAGGCTACGCTTTGTATCACCGCTTTCCAGAATACGCACACAGCTGAAAACCTCTTACGGCAACTGAGGAAGATCATCGCGGAATGGCTTACCCCAATTGGACTCTCCTGTGGATTTGTGGCTTCGGACAACGCCAGCAATATTGTGTGTGCATTAAATATGGGCAAATTCCAGCACGTCCCATGTTTTGCACATACCTTGAATTTGGTGGTGCAGAATTTTTTAAAAAACGACAGGGGCGTGCAAGAGATGCTGTCGGTGGCCAGAAGAATTGTGGGACACTTTCGGCGTACAGGCACCACGTACAGAAGACTGGAGCACCACCAAAAACTACTGAACCTGCCCTGCCATCATCTGAAGCAAGAAGTGGTAACGAGGTGGAATTCAACCCTCTATATGCTTCAGAGGTTGGAGGAGCAGCAAAAGGCCATTCAAGCCTATACAATTGAGCACGATATAGTAGGTGGAATGCACCTGTCTCAAGCGCAGTGGAGAATGATTTCAACGTTGTGCAAGGTTCTGATGCCCTTTGAACTTGCCACACGTGAAGTCAGTTCAGACACTGCCAGCCTGAGTCAGGTCATTCCCCTCATCAGGCTTTTGCAGAAGAAGCTGGAGACATTGAAGGAGGAGCTAACACGGAGCGATTCCGCTAGGCATGTGGGACTTGTGGATGGAGCCCTTAATTCGCTTAACAAGGATTCACGGGTGGTCAATCTGTTGAAATCAGAGCACTACATTTTGGCCACCGTGCTCGATCCTAGATTTAAAGCCTACCTTGGATCTCTCTTTCCGGCAGACACAAGTCTGCTGGGGTTGAAAGACCTGCTGGTGACAAAATTGTCAAGTCAAGCGGAACGCGACCTGTCAACATCTCCTCCTTCACATTCTCCCGCAACTGGGGGTGCGAGGAAAAGGCTCAGAATTCCGAGCCCACCCGCTGGCGGTGATGCAGGGCAGTCTGGAGCGACTGCTGATGCTGACATCTGGTCCGGACTGAAGGACCTGACAACGATTACGGACATGTCGTCTACTGTCACTGCATATGATTCTCTCAACATTGATAGAATGGTGGAGGATTATATGAGTGACCGCATCCAAGTAGGCACGTCACACAGTCCGTACTTATACTGGCAGGAAAAAGAGGCAATTTGAAGGCCCTTGCACAAACTGGCTTTATTCTACCTAAGTTGCCCTCCCACAAGTGTGTACTCCGAAAGAGTGTTTAGTGCCGCCGCTCACCTTGTCAGCAATCGGCGTACGAGGTTACATCCAGAAAATGTGGAGAAGATGATGTTCATTAAAATGAATTATAATCAATTCCTCCGCGGAGACATTGACCAGCAGCAATTGCCTCCACAAAGTACACAGGGAGCTGAGATGGTGGATTCCAGTGGGGACGAATTGATAATCTGTGAGGAGGGGGATGTACACGGTGATATATCGGAGGGTGATGATGAGGTGGACATCTTGCCTCTGTAGAGCCAGTTTGTGCAAGGAGAGATTAATTGCTTCTTTTTTGGGGGGGTCCAAACCAACCTGTCATATCAGTCACAGTCGTGTGGCAGACCCTGTCACTGAAATGATGGGTTGGTTAAAGTGTGCATGTCCTGTTTTGTTTATACAACATAAGGGTGGGTGGGAGGGCCCAAGGACAATTCCATCTTGCACCTCTTTTTTCTTTTCTTTTTCTTTGCATCATGTGCTGATTGGGGAGGGTTTTTTGGAAGGGACATCCTGCGTGACACTGCAGTGCCACTCCTAGATGGGCCCGGTGTTTGTGTCGGCCACTAGGGTCGCTAATCTTACTCACACAGCTACCTCATTGCGCCTCTTTTTTTCTTTGCGTCATGTGCTGTTTGGGGAGGGTTTTTTGGAAGGGCCATCCTGCGTGACACTGCAGTGCCACTCCTAGATGGGCCCGGTGTTTGTGTCGGCCACTAGGGTCGCTAATCTTACTCACACAGCTACCTCATTGCGCCTCTTTTTTTCTTTGCGTCATGTGCTGTTTGGGGAGGGTTTTTTGGAAGGGACATCCTGCGTGACACTGCAGTGCCACTCCTAGATGGGCCCGGTGTTTGTGTCGGCCACTAGGGTCGCTTATCTTACTCACACAGCGACCTCGGTGCAAATTTTAGGACTAAAAATAATATTGTGAGGTGTGAGGTATTCAGAATAGACTGAAAATGAGTGTAAATTATGGTTTTTGAGGTTAATAATACTTTGGGATCAAAATGACCCCCAAATTCTATGATTTAAGCTGTTTTTTAGTGTTTTTTGAAAAAAACACCCGAATCCAAAACACACCCGAATCCGACAAAAAAAATTCGGTGAGGTTTTGCCAAAACGCGTTCGAACCCAAAACACGGCCGCGGAACCGAACCCAAAACCAAAACACAAAACCCGAAAAATTTCAGGCGCTCATCTCTAATAACTACAGGAATATTTAGTACAAGTATTCTGTGATATACATCCAGTGTTTACTGTGCATTGTTATATCTGTATACATACATAGTTTTATGTAGTATTACTATTCCAGTGCAGTCTTATTGTTGTGTGTAATAATTTCTGCATTGTACATGTGACAGGTGTGCCTATAGCTGCCGTGTGGTTTCCATTCCATGTATCATGTCTTGCTATCATTATATTCTGTACCCTGAGGGGGCTAAGTGCGTCAGGGTCATATGTATATATATATATATATAGTGTTTCACAGAATATACTGTTTTTTGGTATTTTTTTCTGTGTATTTCAGTCACCATATACCACTTAAATCCTCTGTTTGTGTTCTGCATTGGCAGTCACGCTCCACAGGGTTTTTATGTCAGGTACTGTATCTGGCTATATTGTATTGTTACGTCCTAAGGCTAAATTTCCATACAATGTCTGCTACACAGGGCGGGAGATCCGTGGCTGATCCTGCATCATGCAGTGCTGACGCCGCAGATTTATCTGAGGAAAATATTCCAGCTGAGGGTCCAGGTAACGGAGGTTCTGTACCCCACAGCCAGTTTGCAGCACCTCTGGCACCCCAAGACCCACCTTGTGCTGCTTCTTCTAATTTACTGACTACGCTAGTAACGAGACTTACACCCCCTGTGGGACCTCCTGTGCCGTTACAGCCACATATTGTCCCTGTAGTTAATCCGCCATGGGCGGATACTCTGTCTACTCAGTTACAGCAATGAAATCAGTCTTTGGTTAAACAAAAGCCTAACGCTTGCCCTCCTAGGACAAAGGTGTCATCTAAGCGGGCCATTTCTTCCTCATAATTCGCTCAAGTTTTGGATACTCAAGATGGGGTATATACTAACCCATCAGACACTGATGCAGATGCTTCTGATGAGGAATCTACAATGCAGGTTGGTGTTCCTGACCTATCGGAGGCTATCAAACTGATTCTTCAGATTGAGGATGAAACTGATCCTCCAGATACGTCTAAGAAACATGATAAGTTTAAGCGTCAGAAGATTACTAAATTAGTTTTGCCACATTCTGACCATTTGGTTGACATACGTCAGGAATCCTGGGAGTTTCCAGGGAAGAAATTCTCCCTGTCTAAAAAGATGCTAGCTCATTATCCCCTCTCTGCAGAGTTAAGTAAGAATTGGGGTACACCACCACCGGTGGACTCACATGTAGCACGTCTTGTGGTGTCTTCTACTCTGCCTGTCACTACCGTCACCTCTTTGAAAGAGCCGATGGATAATCGCGTGGAGGGTTGCTTGAAGTCTATTTACACTCTTGCAGGTGCTGTACATAGACCCACTATAGCTGCATCTTGGGCTGCAAAGGGTCTCAATTTTTCTAATACCAGACAGTTTCTTTCATATATTACCACAGCCTCTTATTACATTCAGGAGGCGGCCTCTGGTGCCGATGTTCTGGCGGCCAAAGGGTCTACTACGTCCATTCTGGATCACCGGATTCTGTGGTTGCAGTCCTGGTCGGTAGACCTGGACTCTAAAAAGACCTTGGTGGTGATCCCTTTTAAGGGAGACATCCTATTCGGGGAAGATTTGAACAAGATTTTTGCTGATTTAGCATCTGCTAAAACCTCATGTCTACCAAGTACTCATGCTTTGGCTCCAAAGGCTAAAAGTACCTCCTTTCGTTCCTTTCAACCTCCAAGTAAAGCAAAGGGTCAGGCATACCCAAAACAGGCTTGCACTTCCAAAACCTCTAAGCCCAAGCCTAAACTTTCTTGGGCTGCCTGTCAGATGGCTTCCAAACCAGACAAGCCTGCTGCATGGTGGGGCAGGCCTCCCCCTGGGGGATCCCAGGGTGGTAGGCCAACTTTTGCGGTTCACCCGGATATGGTTACAGACCATTTCGGATGCCTGGGTGAGGAAAGTCGTCACTTGTGGATATGCCATTTCTTTCAAGACACGTCCCCCTCACAGGTTTGCTCGATGGTTATCCCTTCAGATCCATTAAAGGCAAAGACTTTACATTTGGTGGTGCAATCACTCCTGGACACGGGAGTGATAGTGACGGTGCCTCTGTCTCAGAGGGGCAGGGGGTACTATTCAACGCTGTTCCTAGTCCCGTAGCTGAATGGATCCTCCCATCCCATTCTCAACCTCAAATCATTGAACAAATTTGTGAAGGTATACAAATTCCGTACGGAAACTCTTTGCTCTATTGTCCTGGCTTTGGAGCCCAAGGATTATATGGTATCCCTAGACATACAGGATGCTTACCTACACATACCTATTGCCTTATCGCATCAGCAGTATCTGAGGTTTGCAATTAGCAACCTACATTATCAATTCCAAGCCTTGCCTTTTGGACTGACTACAGCTCCTCGGATCTTCACTAGGTCATTGCAGTCATGATGGCCATTCTCCGTCGGCAAGGTATCAGGATCCTGCCGTATCTGGCTGACTTGCTGATCCTGGCGAACTCCCCAGAGGTTCTCACACGTCACCTGGAACTGACAGTCCAATTCCTACAAGCACGGATGGCTCATCAATTGGAAGAAATCCTCACTGGTCCCTGCTCAGAGCATAGTGCACCTGGGGGCATTAATGGACACACACAACCAACGTTTGACAGGAAAAAGATGCTTCCTCTCTCGCCCACGTGTGTCGATACACTCGGCGATGCAAGTATTAGGCCTCATGGTGTTGGCTTTCGACATGGTAGATTACGCTCAATTTCACTCTCGCACTCCTTGCCAGGTGGGACGGCCTGCCTCACTGGATCAGATCTCACATGATCTCCTTGACTCTGGACGTTCATCTGTCACTGAGCTGGTGGCTACAGGACCAAAAATTAAGCAGAGGTCGTCCCTTCTGGATCTCCAACTGGGTCCTCCTAATGACGGATGCCAGTCTGAGGGGTTGGGGTGCAGTGTTGGAGCAACACTCTCTTCAGGGTCGGTGGACCAGGGAGGAATCCCTCCTCCCGATAAATATTCTGGAGTTGCGGGCAGTGTTCAATGCTCTGAGACTTGCCCTATCTCTGGTACAGAACAGGCCTGTTCAAATACAGTCGAACAATGCCACCACAGTGGCATACATAAATCATCAAGGCGGCATGCAAAGCCGCATGGTATTGTTGGAAGTGTCAAAGATTTTTCAATGGGCGGAACACCATCTGCCAGCCATATCGGCAGTGTTAATTCCGGGGGGTCCTCAACTGGGAAGTGGACTTCCTCAGTCAACAGGACGTACACACCAGAGAGTGGAGCCTTCATCCAGAAGTATTTCAACTCCAAGTGGACAAGTGGGGCCTACCAGATGTAGACCCGATGATGTCTCAACACAATCACAAGGTTCCGTACTTCGGAGTAAGGACAAGGGATCCTCAAGCAGCGTTCATGGACGCACTGGCAATTCCAGGGAACTTTTGGATGCTGTATGTGTTCCCTCCAGTGTCACTTCTGCCCAGGGTAATAAGGAAGTTCAAGCAAGAAGGAGGTATACTACTTCTAATCGCTCCAGCGTGGCCCAGACGGCATTGGTTCTCAGACCTACAGGGTCTCTCCATAGAGCATCCTCTTCTGCTTCCACAATGCCCAGACCTCCTCGTTCAGTGCCCTTGTGTCTAGCAGGATCTGGACTGACTGGCTTTGATGGCGTGGCTCTTAAAGCTTCACTCCTGAGGGCCAAAGGATTTTCTGAGGTGGTCATTCAAACTATGTTGAAAGCCCTTAAACCAGCTTCTGCTTGGATTTATTATATGGTCTGGAATTCTTACTTCACGTGGTGTGTGGCTAAGAATTACGATGTATACAAGTTCAGTACTGCCAAACTTTTTGATTTTCTGCAACAGGGCCTAGACTTAGGCCTTCATCTGTCCTCCCTCAAGGTTCATATATATGACTTGTCGGTGTGGTTTCAGAGAAAGATTGCATTTCTTACTGATGTTCACGCTTTCACTCAGGGTGTTTTACGAATTCAACCTCCCTATGTCCCTCCTGTGGAGCCATCGGATTTGTCTGTTGTTCTGAATGCCCTGCAAGAGTCTCCATTTGAGCCTCCTGAGCCTGTGGACCTTAAATGGCTTTTTTTGTAGGCTATTGCCTCTGCTGGACGGGTTTCAGACTTGGGTGCCTTGTCTTTTCGGTTACCCTTACTGATTCACCGTTACCGTGTGGTTCTTTGAACTCGCCCTGGTTATCTACCTAAGGTGGTGTCATCATTCCACCTTAACCAAGAGATTGTGGTTCCAGCCTTTATCTTTCCTGTTTTGTCCTCCAAAGTGTGGTCTTTGGAGGTGGTATGGGTACCGCCTCCCTTAGGAGATCTGATTCTCTCTTTGTCCTTTTTGGTTTTCACAAACGTGGCTGGACTGTGAATAAGCAGACCATGGCCAGATGGATTAGAATGGTGTTTGCACAAGCTTATGCGCAGGCTGGACTTCCAGCTCCTGCTGTTATTAACACCCATTCTACTCGGTCTGTTGGACCTTCTTTGGTGGCCCGCTGTGGCGCGTTCCTTGAATAATTGTGCAAGGCGGCTACGTGGTCCTCAGTGAACATGTTCATCAGGTTCTATGCCTTTGATACCTCCGCCTCCGAGGATGCTTCCTTTGGATGCCGGGTTCTTGTGTCCACTACAGTGCATCCCCTCTCATGAGGAACTGCTTTAGGACATCCCTGATGTTATTCCCTGTGGAATACCAGTGTAGCCCGCTGCAGAAAAGGAGATTTATGATAAGACTTACCATGGTTAAATCTCTTTCTGCGAGGTACACTGGATTCCACAGGGCGCCCACCCTGATGCACTTAGCTTCTTTGGGTTTGTATGGCATTAGCTGCTGGTTCCTTCTCCTGTCGTGAGAATGTGGTTCTATGTGGCTAACATCTACCTTCTCTTTTACCTGCTACTGCATTGGGCTGGTTAACAAAACTGAGCTCCAGTGCCTGGAGGCGGGGCTATAGAGGAGGCGGTGCAGTTCATCTTGGAAACAGTCAAAGCTTTAGCCTGTTGGTGCCTCGGATCAAGATCCAACTCTACACCCCCTGATGTTATTCCCTGTGGAATCCAGTGTACCTCGCAGAAAGAGATTTAACCATGGTAATTCTTACCATAAATCTCCTTTTTGACTACAATTTGCCAATACAGGTTGAGTATCCCTTATCCAAAATGCTTGGGACCAGAGGAATTTTGGATATCGGATCTTTCCGTATTTTGGAATAATTGCATACCATAATTAGAGATGAGCGCCTGAAATTTTTCGGGTTTTGTGTTTTGGTTTTGGGTTCGGTTCCGCGGCCGTGTTTTGGGTTCGAACGCGTTTTGGCAAAACCTCACCGAATTTTTTTTGTCGGATTCGGGTGTGTTTTGGATTCGGGTGTTTTTTTCAAAAAACACTAAAAAACAGCTTAAATCATAGAATTTGGGGGTCATTTTGATCCCAAAGTATTATTAACCTCAAAAACCATAATTTACACTCATTTTCAGTCTATTCTGAATACCTCACACCTCACAAAATTATTTTTAGTCCTAAAATTTGCACCGAGGTCGCTGTGTGAGTAAGATAAGCGACCCTAGTGGCCGACACAAACACCGGGCCCATCTAGGAGTGGCACTGCAGTGTCACGCAGGATGTCCCTTCCAAAAAACCCTCCCCAAACAGCACATGACGCAAAGAAAAAAAGAGGCTTTTTACTGATATTTGGTGTTTTGGATTTGACATGCTCTGTACTATGACATTGGGCATCGGCCTTGGCAGACGACGTTGCTGGCATTTCATCGTCTCGGCCATGACTAGTGGCAGCAGCTTCAGCACGAGGTGGAAGTGGATCTTGATCTTTCCCTAATTTTGGAACCTCAACATTTTTGTTCTCCATATTTTAATAGGCACAACTAAAAGGCACCTCAGGTAAACAATGGAGATGGATGGATTGGATACTAGTATACAATTATGGACGGGCTGCCGAGTGCCGACACAGAGGTAGCCACAGCCGTGAACTACCGCACTGTACTGTGTCTGCTGCTAATATATAGACTGGTTGATAAAGAGATAGTATACTCGTAACTAGTATGTATGTATAAAGAAAGAAAAAAAAACCACGGTTAGGTGGTATATACAATTATGGACGGGCTGCCGAGTGCCGACACAGAGGTAGCCACAGCCGTGAACTACCGCACTGTACTGTGTCTGCTGCTAATATATAGACTGGTTGATAAAGAGATAGTATACTCGTAACTAGTATGTATGTATAAAGAAAGAAAAAAAAAACCACGGTTAGGTGGTATATACAATTATGGACGGGCTGCCGAGTGCCGACACAGAGGTAGCCACAGCCGTGAACTACCGCACTGTACTGTGTCTGCTGCTAATATATAGACTGGTTGATAAAGAGATAGTATACTCGTAACTAGTATGTATGTATAAAGAAAGAAAAAAAAACCACGGTTAGGTGGTATATACAATTATGGACGGGCTGCCGAGTGCCGACACAGAGGTAGCCACAGCCGTGAACTACCGCACTGTACTGTGTCTGCTGCTAATATATAGACTGGTTGATAAAGAGATAGTATACTCGTAACTAGTATGTATGTATAAAGAAAGAAAAAAAAACCACGGTTAGGTGGTATATACAATTATGGACGGGCTGCCGAGTGCCGACACAGAGGTAGCCACAGCCGTGAACTACCGCACTGTACTGTGTCTGCTGCTAATATATAGACTGGTTGATAAAGAGATAGTATACTCGTAACTAGTATGTATGTATAAAGAAAGAAAAAAAAACCACGGTTAGGTGGTATATACAATTATGGACGGGCTGCCGAGTGCCGACACAGAGGTAGCCACAGCCGTGAACTACCGCACTGTACTGTGTCTGCTGCTAATATATAGACTGGTTGATAAAGAGATAGTATACTCGTAACTAGTATGTATGTATAAAGAAAGAAAAAAAAACCACGGTTAGGTGGTATATACAATTATGGACGGGCTGCCGAGTGCCGACACAGAGGTAGCCACAGCCGTGAACTACCGCACTGTACTGTGTCTGCTGCTAATATAGACTGGTTGATAAAGAGATAGTATACTACTAATATTATATACTGGTGGTCAGGTCACTGGTCACTAGTCACACTGGCAGTGGCACTCCTGCAGCAAAAGTGTGCACTGTTTTATTTTAATATAATATTATGTACTCCTGGCTCCTGCTATAACCTATAACTGGCACTGCAGTAGTGCTCCCCAGTCTCCCCCACAATTATAAGCTGTGTGAGCTGAGCAGTCAGACAGATATATAATATATATAGATGATGCAGCACACTGGCCTGAGCCTGAGCAGTGCACACAGATATGGTATGTGACTGACTGAGTCACTGTGTGTATCGCTTTTTTCAGGCAGAGAACGGATATATTAAATAAACTGCACTGTGTGTCTGGTGGTCACTCACTATATAATATATTATGTACTCCTGGCTCCTGCTATAACCTATAACTGGCACTGCAGTAGTGCTCCCCAGTCTCCCCCACAATTATAAGCTGTGTGAGCTGAGCAGTCAGACAGATATATAATATTATATATAGATAATAGATGATGCAGCACACTGGCCTGAGCCTGAGCAGTGCACACAGATATGGTATATGACTGAGTCACTGTGTGCTGTGTATCGCTTTTTTCAGGCAGAGAACGGATTATAAATAAAAGTGGTGGTCACTGGTCACTATCAGCAAAACTCTGCACTGTACACTACTGAGTACTCCTAATGCTCCCCAAAATTAGTAAATCAAGTGTCTAAACGGAGAGGACGCCAGCCACGTCCTCTCCCTATCAATCTCAATGCACGTGTGAGAAAATGGCGGCGACGCGCGGCTCCTTATATAGAATCCGAGTCTCGCGATAGAATCCGAGCCTCGCGAGAATCCGACAGCGTCATGATGACGTTCGGGCGCGCTCGGGTTAACCGAGCAAGGCGGGAAGATCCGAGTCGCTCGGACCCGTGAAAAAAAACATGAAGTTCTGGCGGGTTCGGATTCAGAGAAACCGAACCCGCTCATCTCTAACCATAATGAGATATTATGGTGATGAGACCTAAATCTAAGCACAGAATGCGTTTATGTTACATATACACCTTATACACACAGCCTGAAGGTAATTTTAGCCAACATTTTTTATAACTTTGTGCATTAAACAAAGTGTGCCTACATTCACACAATTCATTTATGTTTCACATACACCTTATGCACACAGCCTGAAGGTCATTTAATAGAATATTTTTAATAACTTTGAGTATTAAACAAAGTTTGTGTACATTGAGCCATCAAAAAACAAAGGTTTCACTATCTCAGTCTCACTCAAAAAAGTCCGTATTTCGGAATATTCCGTAATTCGGAATATTTGGATATGGGATACTTAACCTGTAGTACATAACACATTCTGCCCTTCCATTCCTTAGTGTTAAAATATTGTGCAGCAATATTGCTGATCATGGCAGGTAGTCAACATGTGGACATATGTACAGCACTGACTGACACCTACAATTGCAGAGAAACCTGTTAAGTATAATTAGGTACATGGGGTTGATACAGAGTTGAAGGCAAGTGGGGTTTGTGTACATGTATGTGTATGTACAGCATCTTGCATGTGTTGCACTGTGCATTCTCCAGAGCCGAGCTTACACTACCTTGTATGATGCAGAGTTTGATGCTATTCAATTTAATGTGCACTTACGGTTGAGTAGACAGAACTGGTTGGTAATGAGACATCCACAGTTCATTGAGGGAATTGTAGAGTTGTCCATATGCATAATTACACCTGTTTACAACTGGACAGTTTTATTGTAACACTGCAATACAGTATATAGCAGATTAAACAAGGGCACACCTCTCCCAAATCTAAATCTCTCCACTAAATCTGTCCACTAGAAAAGTTACATTGTTTTACAAATTGTAAAGTTACTCCTGTTTTTTTTGCTTTGCTGTGAGTGAATCAGCCCCATGCTATGTAAAGGAGCACCACATACAGTTTATTGATTATGTAAGCAGTTTACCTCATTATCATACCCTTTCTCTATCACACCTTGGGGAAAAAATGGTTAAATATTAACTTTAGGGCTGGAACACAACATTCTTTTTAAGTATGTTCATTCTTAATGAATGCCTGCTTACTTCAGTACAGACTCTCTGGCACGCATATTGTGTTATGTTACCTTTTTGTCGGCTATTTCTAGTTTAATCGATCAGATGACCTTGAAACAGATTACTATACTTTATCACACTCAATACAACCAATATTTCAGTAGAAGTATTTCAAATAAGCCACACTAGTACGCTATTAATATATTTCTTAAAACCTTTAATGCAATCATTAAAAAAGAGTATGCAAGCAAATACATGGAGTCACATGGCTTTCTCTACTTACTGAATGCAGACCTGACTTCATTCTAACCTTTAGATAAGTTTATATGCCAGCTGTGAATATTTTAACAATACTTGTTCCCAAATAATACATTGCCCATGTTCTAAACAGAGATGGGTGAATAGATTTGGTTCACTATTAGGCTTCGTGTCACTGTAGCTCAATTTACTGTAACACCATTGGCACATTAATTACTAATTCTGAATCACCATACATTTGGCTATAATACCTACAGTACCAGAGAATCAGCTACAGTCACCAAATTCTATACCATAACTGACTGAAGCTCATATAGCTCCTTGACAATTCTGGGTTGTAGGATCAAGGGTAATGTCTGAGGTCCATTGAGTTTTAACTTTGTTTTTTCCAAGGTCTCAGCATAACATGCAGTGATCCATGAGACCAGTGGATAATTTTACCTTTAGGCAAATGCCTATGGGCTTCACTTGTTGGGGGGCGGCACTTAAGTGCTTGTTTTAGTACTGTCAATCTGAAATTTAAAAGTACAGATGTAGCCATGCTCATGTAGCCTGCAGCCTGGCAGCATGGACATGGATTTAAGATGGGGGTCGCAGGAGAAGGGGTGTGTGTATTAGATTGTGCATAACTCTGAACATTACCCATTCCAGGAGGGCCAAAATGCTCTCTACCGGGACTTCCTTCTTAATATATAATTAGTGTCCCCTTAGTTGAACTGTTTAATTGATAAGAAAGGTGTTTCACTTTCAACACATGTAATAACAATCATAAATAAGGATGTAAGTCCAGGTACAGTAGAGAGCATTTTGTCCCTCCTTTAATGGTCTTGTTGGGAGGTGTGGATTGTGTATATTAAATGTAAATCAATGATGTATATTACTGTATATTTAAACTAAAAGTTTTCTTATAGTGGAACAAAGACAACTGAACCTTAAAATACACATACTGTACTGTATAAAAATAAAATCCGTAATTTATCTTGTCACATGCAAGAATAGCACCAGCCTTTGTACTACTTACACACTGGGACAGGGCTCTCTATTTGTCTCTCTAGACTCTCATTAGATAAAGGTTAGACATCCAGACAGGGAAGTTGGGATCCCTAGGTCACTTACAGCTCTCTCTCCCTCCTATCTCTCCTCTAGTTGGGAATCTACATCAGTAGCTCATGAAACCTGATACTCCTGTGCCTCTGCCTGCACTGTCTGCTCACATTCTGGCTACCTGGTTCTGCTGTTGCACAAGAGGGAGAGCTAGTGATGTCAGTGTGTGCCCTGTCTGGTGGACACCCTAATAGTATCTCCTGCACCTTAATCTGGTTATGGCCATGCCGAGGCATGGGTGCGACATAGTACGCTGCCTATGTGTTCCTATGGGCGTGCATACTTAGATGCATGCACGCATCCTAGTCACAGGCACACTTGCCGCACCTGGATTGCCGTGAATAACGCAAATTGCAGGCTGGATGAACGGGGCTACACCTGTATATACAAATATTTCCACTCTATTGTACCACGTCATCTTTAGAGGAGTATAAATGGGTAGAACATTTACAGACTGTCTTTGTAAGCTGTCCTGCTTGCAATAGTAAATGTACAGTACAGTATATACATAATTCAAAATAAAACAAAATGTAATAGTTTATGGCTTTTCTTATTATTACATGAAGTTGCCAATCATCAAAGAGGGCTTATTACAACACAATGAAAATATTAAAATTGGACAGAGAGGGGCAGCCATTACTGTTTTGGCTAGGGCACCCTGACAACTGCTTGCCTGGGACAGAATTTGTTTAAAAAGCTAAATTTTACAGTATGCTGGTTGGTAATTGATGATTATTATTGCTTATTTATAACATACCATAAAATGTGGTGGTGAACAGTTGAAAAACAGAACGTAGTATTATTATTATTATTTATTATTATCCTTCATTTATATGGCGCCAAAAGGGTTCCGCAGAGCCCAATTACAGAGTACATAAAAAAATAATCAAAACAGGAGAACAGCAACTTACAGTTGAAGACAATATAGGACAATAAAGGATAAATAAACATAGCTACATCAGCAGATGACACTGGAATAAGCATCGGGTGGCAGAAGACTGCTGGAGTTGATGCAGTTGAAGATTATTAAAGTAAGAGAAAGGATAAGCACATGAGGGAAGAGGGCCCTACATGTGAGAGCTTACATTCTAAAGAGGAGGGGTAGACAGACAGGAGTGACACAGATGGGGTACATAGAGAGCGATGAACAGAGGGTTAGGATAAGATTTGGCTGGGTTTGGTGAAGAAGTTGGTCTTGAGAGCCTGTTTGAAGTTTTGTAGAGAGGTGGAGAGTCTGAGGGGGAGAGGTAGGGAATTACAGAGAATTGGAGCAGCACGTGAAAAATCTTGGAGGTAGGAGTGGGAGGAAGTAATCAGTAGGCAGGAGAGTCGGCGTGCATTAGCAGAGCGAAGAGGACGGATGGGAGTGTAAGGGGAGATAAGGTCAGAGATGTAAATGGGAGAGGAGTGGGTGAGGGCTTTGTAAACGAGTGTGAGAAGTTTGAAATGGATTCTGAAACGGAAGGGAAGCCAGTGAAGGTCTTGTAGGAGAGGAGAGGTGGACTTAGTGCATTTGATGAGGAAAATGAGCCGGGCAGCAGCATTGTGGATAGATTGGAGTGGAGAGAGGTAATTGTCAGGAATGCCAGTCAGGAGGAGATTACAGTAGTACAGTCTGGAGATGACCAATGAGTGTATAAGGGTCTTAGTAGCATCCTGGGTCAGAAAGGGTCTGATCCTGGAAATATTTTTTAGATGAAAATAGCAGGTTTGTGAGAGGTGTGAATGTGTAGTTTGAAGGAGAGGGAGGAGTCAAGTATTACTCCAAGACAGTGCACTTGGGGGCTAGAGGAGATAGTGGTGCCATCAATAGATAATGAGATTGTGAGAGGTGAGGTTATTTGGGAGGGAGGGAAGATGATCAGCTCAGTTTAAGACATGTTAAGTTCAAGAAAGCGCTGGGACATCCAAACAGACAGCAGAGAGGCAGTTGGAGATTCGAGTGAGGAGAGCAGGGGAGAGGTCCAGAGAGGAAAGATAGATTTGAGTGTCATCAGCATGGAGATGATATTGGAAATCAAAAGAGCTAATGAGCTTACCTAGTGAGGATGTATAGAGAGAGAAAAGAAAAGGACCAAGGACAGAGCCTTGGGGTACACCTACAGTTAGTGGAAGTGAGGGGGAGGTGGAGTCATGAGAGGAGACAGAGAATGAATGGTCAGAGAGGTAGGAAGACAACCAAGAGAGGGCAGTATCACACAGACCAATGGAGTGAAGGATTTGCAGTAGGAGAGGGTGGTCCACAGTGTTAAAAGCAGCAGAGAGATTAAGAAGAATAAGTAGAGTAGTGGCCCTTAGATTTAGCAGCATGGAGGTCATTGCAGACTTTTGTAAGGGCAGTTTCAGTGGAGTGGAGAGGACGGAAGCCAGACGGGAATGGGTCAAGCAGTGAGTGTGAGGAAAGAAAGGAAGTAAGGCTGTTGTAGACAATATGCTCAAGGAGTTTGGAGGCAAAAGGGAGAAGAGAGATGGGTCGGTAGTTGGAGAAAGTGTTTGGATCAAGGGTAGGTTTTGTAAGAATAGGAGAGATGAGTGCATGCTTGAAGGCAGAGGGGACAGTGCCTGATGAGATGGAGAGATTGAGAAGGTGGGCAAGATGGGAACAGGCAGAAGGAGAGAGGTAGCAAAGGAGGTGAGAGGGTATAGGGTCAAGAGGGAAGGTGGTGAGAGGAGAGGAACGAATGAGGGCCATGACTTCCTCACCAGATACATGGGAGAAAGATGTAAGAGTTGGTGAGAGAGATGGGGAGGGGTGGTAAGTTATGGGAGGAGGCTGGTTGCTGATGGTCTGGTGTGATGTCCTGACGTATGGAGTCAATTTTGGACGTGAAGTAAGTGGCAAAGTCAAGAGCAGAGAGTGAGGAGGGGAGACGAGGTGGTGGTGGGCAGAGGAGTGAGTTGAGAGTGGCAAAGAGGCGTCGGGGGTTGGAAGACTGGGAGGAGATAAGGTTCTTGATGTATGACTGTTTAGCAAGGGAAAGGGCAGCACTGAAGGATGAGAGCATAAGTTTGAAATGGAGGAAGTCTGCCTTAGCATGTGATTTCCTCCAGTGTCGCTCAGCAGTACGTGAGCATTTTTGCAGATATCTGGTGCATTTGGTGTGCCACGGTTGCGGTGTTAATTTGCGAGGGTGAATAGTGGTTGGTGGAGCAACAGAGTCAAGAGCAGAAGTAAGGGATGCATTGTATATGGAAGTGGCTTGTTCAGGGCATGTGAGAAAGAAAATAGGAGAGAGAAGTGAGTCAAACAGGGAGGAAAGGAATGTGGTGTCAATAGCCTCAATGTTACGCTTAGTGATGGTAGCCTTAGGAGGTAGAGATGAGGAAGCAGCGAGAGATAGGTTAAAGGAGAGCAGGTGGTGGTCAGAGAGGGGAAATGGGGAGTTGGAGAAATCAGAAATATCACAACGGTGAGTGAAAACCAGATCCAGTGAGCTCCCATTCACATGGGAGGGTGAGGAGGTCCACTGGGAGAGACCAAGTAAAGAGGTGAGGTTAAGGAGTTTAGAGGCAGGGGATTGCGTGGGGATATCAATAGGGCTGTTGAAATCATCTAGGATAATGGAGGGAATGTCAGAAGATAGAAAGTGAGGAAGCCAGGAAGCAAAGTTGTCGATGAATTTGGAGGCAATGCCAGGGGGGGCGGTAAATGACAGCTACTCTAAGATGGACTGGTTGGAAGAGGCGTATAGCTTGGATCTCAAATGTAGAGAATGTAAGGGACAGTTCTGGTGGTATGAGTTGGTAGGAGTAACTAGAAGGTAAAAGGATACCCGCACCATCCCCATGGCTACCCCCAGGTCAGGGTGTGTGTGAGAATGTGAGGCCCCCAGCAGCAGCAGAAGTTGTGTCAGAGGGCATAATCCAGGTTTCAGTAATAGTTAGGAGATGCAGGGAGTTGGAAATGAAAAGGTCATGAGTGGGAACCAGTTTGTTGCAAACAAATCTGGCATTCCAGAGGGCACAGGTTAGGGAGTATGAGTCTGTGGGAGAGATGTTAATGAGATTATCAGGGTTACTGTAGTGATGAGGTGAGATGAACTTTGAGGGCAAGGATGATGAGAGAGTAGTGATGGTGCGGGTGCCTTAGCTAGGAGGGGAAACTGCAGGAGGTGGGCAGGGGGAGAGGTCAGTGTGATGTGGATGTGGGTGTGGGGAGATGACAGGGAAGGGAGGGAGTGGGCAGGGATGAGTTGTGGGGTAGCAGGACCATGGAGCAGAGGCAAATGAAAGTGGGGTAACAGGAAAGGAGGGGGAAGGAAACAGATGAATGGAGGGGAGACAGAGGAGGGGAGAGAGGAAAAGGTGTAGGAGACTAGGGGGGAGGATAGAGGTGTGAACAGGGGGCAAGATACATGATTAGGTAGACACTGAGTGATGTGGGGAGTAGAGGAAAACCTTGACATTGTGTTATGTAGGTAAATAGGTGGAGGTTAGCTGGAAGTAGGAGAGGAGGCTGTAAGGGAAACAGGGCAGAAGAGTTGCAGAAATGCAGGTGAGAAAAGAAGTGTAGGCTCAATGGGTGCAGATATAGTTTGAAGTGAATCAAAAGCGTAGATAAAGTGGGTACAGAAATGTATTTGCCTGGTAGAAATGAGAGGATTGTGAGAGGGTTAAAAAGCAATGGTAATTCTGAAAGGATTTTTCAGTGTTTGTTGGTAAAATTGCATTGGTGCAGCTGTGCATAAATAACAGATTACAAAAATACAGATACAAACATTTATTGTAAAAATGGATGGTTGTTGAAATGCCCAAGTAAGGTAGTTCTGTGCTTTTTGATCAGATGCAACAATCCGAAGGTGAGTGATATGAAGAGTAAGTGACTCACATTTGTTATTAGTTCTTCAGTTTTCTATGTTTTGTTGGAATGGTGTGCCTCTGTTTTCCTTCTATTTCACTTCGATTGAATGCAGATGGAATGCTGCTATGTGTGAATTTTATCGCACTTTGATACAAATGCACTTCGATATTAAATGCACAGCCAACAGGCTTTGCACAGCCTACACAATAGAACTGATGGGCCCTACACATTTAACGACCCGCTGCTGAGCTGCCCGACAGCGGATACGGCCGACGGGCGACCCGGTGGGGGGGGGGGGGGTGTGGCAGTGACGGGGAATTGAAGTTTCTTCACTCCCCCGTCACCCGGCTCCATAGAAGTGCCGGCAAATATGGACGAGATCGTCCATATTGGCCTGCATGCACAGCTGACGGGGCACCAGCGATGAACGAGTGCGGGGCCGCGCATCGTTCATCACTGGTGCCTCCACACTGCACGATATGAACGTTATTTAGTTCATTAATGAACAAGATCGTTCATATCTTGCAATCAGTTCGCCCAGTGTGAGTAGAGGAATACTGCATGTGAAACTAATAATTGGAATCTGCAACCACTCCCCACCCCCTAGAAGGCCAGGCAGTAACTTACATTACAAGAGCAACCAGCCATCCCACATAGATAACAGTCTGGTCTATACAATTCAAAACTAAGTTAAGTACATCAGAATGAGATACTATGCAATATTGTTTCAATTTGCATTACCTAACAATCTCAGTCTGGCCTACAGAAGTATAATGCAGCAGAATATATTGGTGGGAGCAGTTACCTAACAATCTCAGTCTGGCCTAGAGAAGTATAATGCTGCAGAATATGTTGGTGGGAGTAGTTACCTCACAATCTCAGTCTGGCCTAGAGAAGTATAATGCAGCAGAATATGTTGGTGGGAGTAGTTACCTAACAATCTCAGTCTGGCCTAGAGAAGTATAATGCAGCAGAATATGTTGGTGGGAGTAGTTACCTCACAATCTCAGTCTGGCCTAGAGAAGTATAATGCAGCAGAATATGTTGGTGGGAGTAGTTACCTAACAATCTCAGTCTGGCCTAGAGAAGTATAATGCAGCAGAATATGTTGGTAGGAGTAGTTACCTAACAATCTCAGTATGGCCTAGAGAAGTATAATGCAGCAGAATATGTTGGTGGGAGTAGTTACCTAACAATCTCAGTCTGGCCTAGAGAAGTATAATGCAGCAGAATATGTTGGTGGGAGTAGTTACCTAACAATCTCAGTCTGGCCTAGAGAAGTATAATGCAGCAGAATATGTTGGTGGGAGTAGTTACCTAACAATCTCAGTCTGGCATAGAGAAGTATAATGCAGCAGTATATGTTGGTGGGAGTAGTTACCTAACAATCTCAGTCTGGCCTAGAGAAGTTTAATGCAGCAGAAAATGTTGGTGGGAGTAGTTACCTAACAATCTCAGTCTGGCCTAGAGAAGTATAATGCAGCAGAAAATGTTGGTGGGAGTAGTTACCTCACAATCTTAGTCTGGCCTAGAGAAGTATAATGCAGCAGAATATGTTGGTGGGAGTAGTTACCTAACAATCTCAGTCTGGCACAGAGAAGTATAATGCAGTATATACTGCAACACATAGAAGACCAACAAGTAAAATACGAAGCAAGCAACGGCAAAATGCAGAATATGTAAGCACAGAATATCACTATATTAAGCATGATATCTTTTGATGGCAAAGGAAGGGAAAGGACAACCATAAAATGTTTTGTAGAACATGGGAGATGCATAATACAAGGATCTTTAAGTAAATGAGCTGGAAACAAACAAGAATTAAGAGGTGAGAGGGCCCTGCTTGTTAGAGCTTACAATCTATTGGTAAATGTATGAACAGTGAAGCATGTCTGATCAAAAGCTGAGGTCAGCAGAATGAAGTTTGGTAAGTATCAAACAATAATTATGATGGAGTCAATGATCAGTGGAAAGTATATAAGCGATAGAACTTGGCATAAAGGAATATAATTTGATTGTGGATGTGAGGTGAGTTTCTTGGGTAGAGCAGTGGGTAAATGAAGTAGAATAGTTCATTAGTGGAGATCAGTGGGGAGGAAAATAGGGAAGGAGAAATTATGTCGCTAGAGAGAGGTTGTTGGACAGAGGTGTTTGGTGAAAGCAGGTAAGATAAATAGAACATGTACATGGTGGTGTTATGTGAGAGATGTGGATGAATGTGTGTTGAGGAGTAGGTTGGAGGTTGTGTAAAGTAGTGCAGGAGGTGCAGTTGTTTCACAACTTGTTTTGTTAGCATATGGGTTAAAGTCCAATACAATTTCATTTCACTTATAACTTCTCCACTTTGAGTTGTCATACTGTACTTCAGATAGATGGCTTTATAATGGCTGTCAAACTGCTGATTTGGCAGGTTACATGAACTGCGGACTTAAATAGGTATTCAGCGCAAACAACTGTTACAGAGAGCAGGGAAGCTTGACAATTAGCACATGGGCGATATTAAGTATATATATATATATATATATATATATGCCAAGAAATTGAAGGAAGTAGGGAGCGCCAATAGTGCATTAAAAGAGTAAAGTAATTTTAATTTAAAAATCCAAGTCACTGACAAGTAAAAACTCGTACCATAAAAGGCGGTCAAACCACCGCTCGTATAACCAGCATAGAATTTACCCCACTGTGCAAAACAGCATTCTCAATTCGAAATCCAAACGTCAGACCACGCCCATACGCGTTTCGTCATTCGACTTCATCAGTGGGCTTCACTTCACTAGCCCACTGACGAAGTCGAATGACGAAACGCGTATGGGCGTGGTCTGACGTTTGGATTTCGAATTGAGAATGCTGTTTTGCACAGTGGGGTAAATTCTATGCTGGTTATACGAGCGGTGGTTTGACCGCCTTTTATGGTACGAGTTTTTACTTGTCAGTGACTTGGATTTTTAAATTAAAATTAGTTTACTCTTTTAATGCACTATTGGTGCTCCCTACTTCTTCAATTTCTTGGCAGGATTATCACCTGTCCGGAATCGGGTAACACTGGGGAAGCGACAGCTGGAAGTTCCAGAAGTGCACACTGACAAACTTCTGCTACCAAATAATATTGGCTGTCAGTGACTTTGAGGAACATTGTTTCTTGTCCAGCCTTGGACTTGTAGTTCCACGGGACTAAAAACATTTACCTTGGTATTTGCGCTCATACTGTTTGTCTTTACATATATATATATATATATATATATCGTGCCCGATCCCCTGTCTAAAGTGATGGGAAATCGCAGGGCGATATTCAATTGTCTTATTTTATTGCCCCTATCACGAAAAAGTCGTGTTTTGTTGCCCAAATGGAACAATTTTTGCGCATTTCAGCTTGCCACCCCGGGGGTAGCGATTTGAAATGCTGATATTGCACCTGTCGAAAGAAACATTTGAATAGCTGCTGGCAAGAGTGTTAGGCGGTGGTAAAAATTTTATTCTGCCCATTGAGTTAATAATAAAGTGATGTGCATGTGTGGACTTCTTTTAACTGTTTGTGACAGAATCAGCATTGGCACACACATTAAATGAATATTCTGTATAGTTACCGTGGACTAGAAATGTGTGCAGAGCCCTGTGTTTTGGTTTTAAGTCATCATTGTGTTTTGGAAAAACCACCCTCAAGTGTTTTGGTTTGGATTCAGATTTCGATTTGGTTGAAAATTGATAAAGAATATAAAAATGATAAAAACAGTTAAAACCATGTAATTTTTGCAATAAAATGTAAAATCCGAATTCTGAGATTCAAACTGGGACTCGGTTGCATGGATCTCTTGTGGAGATCCGGATCAGGTTTAGTTTGGTTAGGATCCACAAAATTTGGGTGGATTCAGATTTCAGGAGAACTGAACAACATATCTCTAGCCTAGACTGTGTAATAGCTGAGCAGTTTATGTATTTACAGTATAATGGAATATATATTCAGTGATTTCACACAAGATGGCTTACCCCGCTAAGAATCTTCTGAGGATTTGTTATTCACGATAATGCATGTAACATTGTGAGAACATTACAACTTGATGAATTTGAATACATCCCATTTTTTGCCCACAGAATAAACTTAGCGGTTCAGAGTTTTATTTTATTTTTTAAATAACAGGGGCGTGCAGGAGATGCTGTCTGTGGCCTGAAATATTTCTGGATATTTTTGGCATTTTTTCAGCAACTGCATTTAGAAGATTGCAGTGGCTGCAGGAACACTTCATTTGCCATGTCACCAACTGAAGCAAGAGGCAGTGACCAGATAGAATTGCACCCTTTATATGCTTCACTGAATGGAGGAACAGCAACAAGCCATCAAAACCTACACAAGAAGCTATAACAAAAGGAAAGGAGGGAGAATGTACCTTACTCCAGCACACTGGAGAATACTCTCTGTTTTGTGCAAGCTACTGAAAAAAGCATTTGAAGTAGAAACTAATGAAATGAAGCAGTGCGAGTGGGGTATGGCCTGCGGATTCACAGTATTTATAATATGTGAATGCAGTGGGGTGTGGCCTGCGGTCTTAGTACTTATATTTCATGAAAGCAGTGGGGTACGGACTGCATAGTCACAGATTTAATACTCTTAAAATTTGTTGCATTACAGGTGCTTTGTGAGAATAGTGTGATTGAAGGGATATCACTAGGAGCATCATATATGTGGGAGCCCAATGAAAAGGGAAAGCATTCTGACAACACAATCGTGCACAACATAACATTGACAATGCTTACAATTTCTCAAAGTAAAATGGAAAATCTGCAAGGGCCAAGAATCTGTTTATTATTGCAATTATTGGAATAGATGGTTTGGGATTTAATGTAAGTTATGATATATCGGGTGTTATGTAATAGAGTCTGAGATTTTAAAAGCAGTGCAGTGGGGGTATGGCTGCGGATTCACAGTATTTATAGTATGTGAATGCAGTGGGGTGTGGCCTGCAGTCTCAATACTTATATTTCATGAACACAGTGGGGTACAGCCTGCAGAGTCACAGTACTTATATTATGTGAACACAGTGGGGTGCGGCCTGCAGAGTCACAGTACTTATATTATGTGAATGCAGTTGGGTGTGGTCTGCAGAGTCACAGTGCAGCACCAGTGTGACACACTTAGATAATAAATGTACTATAAAAAATAATAAACAATTAATTGCTAACTGCTTGTACTGTAATCTATTTTGGCCAAAACAAAGAAGCCTGAGGAGACTGAAGGGGACAAGTAGGTCAGCTCAGCAATGGAGAGGATAGATATAGTGGACAGATACTGTAGGTCAGCTCGGCCACTGGAGTGGATGGACACATTGGACATAGATAGGTCATCTCAGCCACTGGAGTGGATGGACACAGTGGACACAGATACGTCAGGTCAGTTTAGAATTGGAGTTTTAGGACACAGTGGATACATAGAAATCAGGTATGTTATTACAATATTATTACTTACATTGAATCCCAAGCAATGGGCGGGATGTAATGCCGCCCGAATTTGGTGGCCATGTGAGATGCTGGACGAACTTCGATGTTATTTTAATGGGGCAATCACCTACAAGGCATAACCATACCTTGTAAGTGATTGCCCCTTTAAAAAAATGTCTGAGTTCGACCGGCATTACATCCGCCCCAATCTATTCCATTACTAAATGCAATAATAAACAGATTCAGTTTACTTTGAAAAATTTTAATTTGTAATTGTATATTGTAATTGTATATTTTCCTATTGTCATTGAATATGCCATTGGTCTGTGAGATTACCTCAGTATCTCAGTATGGCTATTCTGGTTGTTATGCTTCCCTGTTCTGGAAATCATGGTTCCCCAATAAAGGTAGAATGAAGAAGCAAGTTTGGTGCAACCTTTTAGTTTTTCAGGCAAAACTGAATACTCTGTACCTGTTAGTTGAGAGGAAATTTTCAGGCAAACGTGGTATTATTTTTCTATTGGCATTTTTAAGCTACAGCTACGAGATAGGGGAGCTCATAATTGTCCCTCAAATATATATAGATACATTGTATTGACTCTTTACCCTTTTTCAATCTATGATGAACCTGAGTGGACATGTAATGTTGCAATATTTAAGATTAGGTGAATTAACATCTCCCCTCTGGTCAGATTATTTTTATCAGTGTATCAGTGCATGGAGGTAAGTGCTGCAATGCTATACTTACTCCAATCACAGACATCCTTTGCAAAAACTAAGCCAGGCTGTCAAGATATGATACAGCATGCTCAATTGTAGTCTGTTTGCTAGTATTTTGGTAATAAGTTCTGCACAAGCCTACCTAAAATATCTTAATAAGTAGAGTTTGGAGTAGAAAAGGGAAAGAGGGGACATGATAGAGACTTTCAAGTATATAAAGGGTTTTAACAAGGTACAAGAGGGAGATACTGTATTTTTCAAAGGAAAATAAGAATTAGAACATGAGGACATGCGCCGAAAGTGGAGGGAGGTACTGCAGGTTCAGGGGAAATTTGAGGAAAAATTACTTCACAGAAAGGGTAGTGGACAATTGGAACAGCTTCCCAAAAGTGGTGGTAGAGGCTAAGACAGTAGAGCAACTTAAACATGCTTGAGTTAAACATAAGGATAGCCAAACAAAGAACTAAGGGGTACATTTGCTAAGCAGTGATAAGGGCAGAGAAGTGAGCCAGTGGAGATATTTCCCCATCAACCAATCAGCAGCTCTGTATCATTTTATAGTATGCAAAATATAGATGTTACTTCAGTGCTGATTGGTTGCCATGGGCACTTCTCCACTGGCTCACTTCTCCGCTCTTATCACTGCTTAGTAAATGTACCCCTAAGGATCAAATAGGGTTTAAGGTAACAATAAGGTTAAAAAAGGGGAAGACTAGATGGGCCAAACAGTTCTTATCTGCCGTCAAATTATATGTTTCTGTGTTTGTATATGGTCTTTTCCAGGATTTGGGAGGACAAATATGCAAACGTCACAAAATTTACTAGTGTCTTTACAGTAGGGACTAGGCCACAATTTAAATTTTTAAATATACTATGCCATAAGTCCACAAGGTCCAGGAGATTTGGAGAATGATTTTTATACTGTAGTGTCTGCAACTCTTAATTCAGTTATGTGGGGGTCATTTCCGACCTGGTCGCACGCAGGCGGATCGTTGCACTGCTGCGACTAGGTAATCACCGCCTACAGGGGAGGGGGTGAACGCTGTGCAGGGGAACAATCGCTTGTGCAGAGAGCTGCACAAACAAAAGTTTGCTGCGACGATCCGGCCTGGAGGTGACGTCAGGATCCCTCCCTGGAAACGGCTGGGCACACCTGCGTTCGGCCGGACACTCCCAGGAAATGGTGAGTTGACACTCCCAGCCGGCCTCTTCCTGTCAATCTTCTTGCGTTCGCCGCTGAAAATGCTTTATTCATTCTTTTCGTCACTTCCAGGTGCTGTTGAGACCCGATCGCACGGCAGCAAAAAACTGCAGTGTGTGATCGGGTCGGAGTGACCCCCATGGTTTTTTACAATGCAAAAAGTATACAATACATATTTGAAGAAAATAGAACCAAATTATTTACATTATAGATTATAAATCTCTTTATTAAGAATAAACAAAATATAATGTTATTGCTTAATTTACAAATGTCATAATTTGTATTTATCCAAACAAGAATTACCTTTACATTTTCTCAATGTAAATCTTAAAAAGTCTTGCTTATGCCCAAACAGATATGAAAAAGCATTGTTATTCAAATAATTGGAAGACTTGATGGGAAAAGCTAGTATCAGATCGGTTTAGGTCTTGCATACCCCTATTTTCCAAATAATTTTAGGCACTAGCTTTAAGAACCTATTTACTAATCATGTTAATAATAATAACAATGATAATAATAGGGGAATCAACATTTTTGCAACCTGTATGGTAAGTACTTTTATGTAAAATGAACTACAAAATTAACAATAGATTATAATTATCAGTTTAAAATACTGATAACAATAAACAATGTACAGTATCATACCTCCAAACATTTATCCAAGTGACATCCAGAGAATATAAACCACCCACCTTTTCCAATTCTGGCAAAGCACTTTCCAAATTTCACACAACGCCCCCTGCATCCTCCACTCACACACACACATTAATCTGTCCAATCGCGTACACTTTCTGGCAAGCTACACCGACTTTATGTCCCCACCCACTTACTAGTAAGCTACCCCCCTTTGAAGGTCTACCATTTGGAAAAGTCCTATTTAAATCTATTATTATTATTGTTATGGGCATATACACTTAAACATATAACATGCTAAAACTGCAACCTTACGTAAATATTTTGGCAGTGACAATGATCATAGTACTATGAAAATACTAAATATATTAACTACGGTATATTTTAGTGATCATACCTGGAATACATGGGTTTCCAGTCCTCCCACTAAAACAGGGAATATTGTTTTGTAAAATATACTATATAACTAGGTACTGAATAACACTATACACATACATTATCTTTATCCAAAATAAAACACATATCTAATAAGTACAGTAATCTAATTATTTCTGTTTACCAGTCTTAACATGATAATTTAGAAGGAAAAAATGAGATGTGCTTGCAGAGGGTCTTAACTTTTGTTTCTTAACACTGCAGTCCATACAGTAGTTAAGTGCAGTATGATTGGATAGCTCAATCTAACAAACTACTGTACATTTCCTAGTAAAGTAATGCAGAAGAGGGTGCTGGCATATGGAGATTTAAGCATGTAGAATAAGTTGTGTCCATGTAACACTACAACACACACAGCATCATGTAATGCTAGGGAATAGCATAAAACATCAGAGCTAACATCTTTCTTTGTCAAAAACAAATTAGATAATTAAATAACTTATAATATTACCAATCAAGAGCAAGACCCCAATGCTCCATTTTGTTTGCTTTTTTGTGTTTGTTCACAATAAACTTTGTATTACTTTATGACCCAACATATCTCTACTTAAACAAGAATCAGTTAATTCAAATTGTTTTATATGTGATGATAATTTACAATTTTAGAACTTACAATTTATATTGGTTCTGCCATTACTATAAATGAACTTCTAAGAAAAAGTTGTTGTGCTGTTATGATTGAAAGGATAAAGAGTTCAGAATAGGTCCATAAATATTCTGAGGAATGTTGAAAGAAATTTGTTAGGGCAGGAACTTTTTGGATATCATAACGAAGCAAAGTAACTGGATTAAAGCCGTAGAGATAAGATTGGATTGCAGTGCATAACCTGCACTTGTGGTCATTTTGGTCTGTTGAGTTGTTACATCTGAAATAAAATAGAAAGGCAGTTAAGTTTGTCTAGTATTTGTCATACATTTCACCATATCATTTATATAGACCTTTGCTCAAAAAGTATGGCCAATTAATAACATGATTTATGTAACATTTATTTAATTTTATATTCAATTTTTTATAGTAAATATTGAGCAAATAAATGTGTTGTATAGTATCTGGATGAGGTGTGCATCTCACATTAAGGCTTGTTCACGGATATTCACTTTTTTGCCATTTCTGATCCTTGTGGATAACAGGATTATTAGAATGCTGACACCATATTGTTGACACAATCTGAATGTCAACAAGTTCAGAATTTCAAAATTTACACATCAACATTCACAATAGTGACATGTTTAAAATAAAAATGTTAATGTTGATAGAATGTCAACACATGAAATAAGGGTTAAGATTAGGGTTAGCATTAGGCTACAATTTTGGTTAAGGTTAGGCTGCAGTAAGCAGAACTGGACTGGTCATCTGGCACTTCTAGAAAAGGACAGAAGGGCTGGTGGCTGGATGGACTGGTCTGACCACACAGAGAGCAGGGCTGGCTGTGCAGCACAGTCTTTTGGTTCAGCCGCTTGCTCTCCATCTGTCACACCCACAGCTGGTATACAGGGTGCACCGCAGGGCCAGGCCACCCTGACCTGTGGCATGCCCCCTTTGAGCTCTGGCCACACCCCCCCCCCTTGCCATGCGCACACAGAGGGTTGCCAGGGCTATTTCACAGCCCCAGTCTATTCCTGGCAGTAAGGGTTAGGGTTCGGCTAAAATAGGGATGACAATCTTCTGTCTATATATCATACTATTTCTATATTAGGACATGCTGGATATTAGCCTGATGCAATGTACAAAATGCACTGTAGCACATAAAATCAACAGATTTGTATTGCCATTTTCTAGTTAATTTTACAGAATGACAGCTGCCGTGGCTTACAATAAATCTGTCAACCATATTATTAAATATCCCCCATTATATTGCACTTCACAGTTAACATGCCTGCTTTGCACTTCTGCTGTCCCCCCCCCCCCCCCCCCCCCAAAGTGTGCATGTTGCTGTTTTATTCATTCTTGTTCATTAAACTAAATGGGGATGTGCACAACTCATGAAAAATTAATCAAAATTACATGTGTGCTTGAAGTAGAATAAAACACATGGGTTGGGTGTGAACAGTAAAACTACAGAAATGTTTTGCAGTTTCAGATCTAGCTTACTTTAGTGTTTCAAAAAATTGTGAAAACAAACCTGTTTTTTTCGTGACTGTCGTAGCTGTAGTAGTATTTACTGTACTGTTGCCACTGACTGGGGCTGAAATGAAAAAAAAAAAAACCCAACATTCTAAACTTTATTTTACACTTACAATGTAACATTTTACTAAAATGTCAGCACCTTAATAACAAAAGCACAAAACCACACTGAAAAACCAGAGTAATTGTATATAAATATACTGTATGCTGTACATCACACTATCAATTTGGATCATGCCACCTCTTCCTCATGCTTTGCATACTCTTTGCTAATTTTATTGATATACTGTACTGTACGGGGATATTTATCAAAGCTTGGTGGGAGATAAAGTAACAAACAATCAGCTTTTAACTGTAATTTTTACAGGCTGTTTTAAAAATTACGGGTACTGATTGGTTGGTACGTTATCTCTCTACAAGATCTGATAAACAGCCTCCATAGTTTGTTCACTGTACTGTAATGGCTCATGCACAAATCATGTATGAGTTCTGCTTTGGTCTTTCTGCAGAGGACAGTGAATAATTGAGATTGAAATGTCCCCTCTCCCCTTCCTCCCACCTCCCTCTCATTCTCTACATCTTTCTCTGACCCTAATTGGTTGCTGCTGCAATCACATTTCACAAGTTTATTACAATATGCAACAATTAGCCCATTTCAAATATAGTTAACTTCTTCAAAGAGCCATGTTCATGTGTGGACACAATTTGGTGGACCTGGAAGCCTTCCATTCATATGCCTCTATTTAAAATGCATCTGTCACAAACTAGTTTTGGTACCTACAGTAACTAATATGCATAGGCTTATTGCTTACTGAATTTGAAGAAAGTCTCTAGTTTCTAGTGAATAAATTGGTTTCAGTCTATGAATATTGATGCAACCTACACAATCGCTGATGATCATTAATAATGTTACTGGCTCCTGATAGGTTTAATTTCATGATTATTGATTTAGACCACAAGGCATTCTACCTTAATTCTGTTTAAATGACCGGTTTACCTTATTGGAATATTCAGAGTTGAGCATACAGTGCCACCAATTGTGGTCATTTTACAGATTAAGTAATAAATTAGTATTTTTGTCTTTATCTATGCAACCAAACCTCCCCCATTGATCTGCTGGTGAAATCAGCCATCGTCATTTGTTTGAACCCTATTCTTGGTGCTGGAGATGCTATTGGAAGCAGTTTGATCGCTCACCTCTGAATAGCTCTTTCATTAACATGCCAACAACACGCCCATGGAACACATCCCAAACTCTCCATTGTCACCCATTAACACCTGCTCACTGGCAAGTGGAGATACCACTACTCTCAATTACACATAATTTCTGTATATTGCATTCACAGTCTTTTAAACACCATGTGCTACATACACAAACAGAATTGCATGCACCTCTGAGTCTGGACTATTATACAGTACATGGATGATGTCTAATTCAGAAGGGGCAGTCATGTGAAATGTCAGTCAGGGTGGCACAGGGGGCATAGTGCAATGATTTTGTCATTGTGGCCATGCCCCCCACTGTATAAAGCTGTGACTTCTAGTACTGTAAAGTTGAGTGCAGGGCTTTGATGATGTGATTCAGCATGACTTGCATCATCAAACTGCCCAGGTCATCCTTTTCACTCATGAGTGGCCTCCAGGAGACTTGCTCAGTTTTCCAGGTGTCCAGGAGAGCCACATATTTTATGGAAGTTTCCTGGGCATTTCAGGTGAGAAGGTAGACATGTCATTAAGTCTAAAAGCAAACAGCATAACATATGGAGGTCAACTAACCGTGAGTTGTGGAATTGACAGTTGGAATTATAGCTGTAAGAAAAAAGAAAAAGTTAACTCAAAGGAAATTAATAATTGCAATATATATGAACATGGTTCATTAGCAGATCATTTTTAAAATCATTACAATATCTATAATGTTGTTATGGGAATGAGTCTATAGATATTTAGCTACAGTATCTTAAATCACTGCAAAACTCCAAAATTACCCAGAGAACCTTTAAGCCAAACAGTATAAATATGGGTCAGTTCCCCAAAAAGGCACACTCAAGACTCCATGAAGCCTTGGGTCTACTATTTATAGTAGCTTAACCCCATGACAACTGATGCTTGAATAAACTATTTCCCTTTAATATGCATTTCAAATGATCTGCTCTTGAGAACCTAGTTGTGATAGCTGTACTGTTCTGTATATATGACGAATAATGTTGTAGATCTGGCTTAATAGCAATATTTTGACACCTCAACAGTAGATAATTCCAAACTTCTCTTCCAGATTCTCCTATGTTGGATATGCATTTGTTTCTTAAGGGATTGGCTAGACCAAGTATACTTTATCCTTGGAATTATAACTAAGAAGAGCTATCTTTAAGCTGTCAAGACTTGAAAATAGAAACATGGCTGAAAACTGCTATACACTTGCTTACAGTACTTTGCAGAAATCCCCCATGAATCATAGTACATATTTTAAATGGAAAAAAAATATCATTGTTTAACTCACCTGAACTTAAGTCCCGTGAAACTAAGAATTTAGTAGTTTCATTAGCAGGATCAGTATATATGTAAGCACTAAAATAATGAAAAGATGAGTAGAATTAATTTAAATTTACATGTAAGCACACTTACAAAAAAATATTGCAGCTACAGTACCTTTATTTCCATTTCATTTGAAGCTGTTAGCATTTGTTTTGCAAACACTGTAATGTTTTGACTAGACATTGGTTAATGTGATCATTCTAATGCTAAGATTGGCTATAGCTTGGTCTAGCTTTTTAAATCCTCTAATGTTGTGATTGGCTACACATTGGTCTATCTCTGTAAATGTTCTAATGCTGTGATTGGCTACAGGTTGGTCTAGCTTTGTAAATGTGCTAGTGCTGTGATTGGGTACATATTGGTTCTACTTCTATGAAAACTTGGCCTCACTGGATGGCAGCATTTTGAGTCAGACCTGTGAATGGTGCCCAGATTAGGTACAAATTAATCTAGCCATGAGAACATTTGAATGGGGAAGAAAACCCCTAACCACATCCCAACATTTATCACAATGTGGTGTGGGCAGCAGGGCATATCTGGCTGTCACTGACTTTGATGAGAACACCACACGATCATTTCACAACTGATCTTGGGATGTCCACTTGACCAGCTACATCCCACTGTTGCTATGTGGCTTGCAGTTTTTTATCCATTTAATTCTGTGTTCAGCCACAGTTTGAGTCCCTCTGACTGTGCATTTGCTTTGGGTTAGCTATGGATACAGTCTTTTGTTCTGATTGTCTACGTATTGCTTTTAGTCTCCAAAAATACATTAACCAGCTGTTATGGAAAAGAAAAAAAGAAACATAGAAAAATGAAATGTAGTTTTTTTTTACTGTATGTAACTAAATCTAAGCTCATTCTAGGTTGATAAAATTGTTTCCTGCTAAATTATTGTACCTAGAGCATTTTGAAAGACCTTAGCAACCTTCCCAAACATTCTCTACTGTATGTGAAGTTTTATTTAATTCCTTTTTCAAGAAACATACTGTAAATTGCCAAACAAAACAAACAAAAGATACTGTAGGTTGGGGACCTAATTTAATTACTGCTATTGGAAAATTCTGTAATTATTTTAGAGTACACAAGTTGACATCTGTCCACTTCACATACAGTGTTTTAAAATTATTAATACTCTCTATACACCAATTCTTAATGTAAATATACTATTTTCTGTAAGTTACTAACTACAGTATACAAGCTAAGATCACTTATGATCTAGTTACTCTGTACAATATATAATGTTTCAACTATCCAACCTAATAATTCAACGGAACAGTCTTCTGATGGATAAATCTGTGTGACTGATCACACTCATTGGCACGTGTATGATCATTTCTCAACCTGAAAGTAGGAAGTCTTTGGGACTGAGTTGAATGTTTGTCTCTGTAACATATCTTCATTGAAGTCTTACAGTAAATGTTCAGAAAGTGAGCATACATAAAATAAATAAAATAATGCAGTGCGAAAGACATTCTGATCTTATCTACACTTCTGACTAGAGGGGGATTCTTACTTAGGCAGGAACCATAACATTTTTACATACTATAGTTTCATGCAAATACAAACTGATGACGGTACATCATGAGAAGTGTACAGATACAAACATACTGTATTCAGAAATAAACTTCCAACTCTGTCTATGGCTTAGATCAATGTGGCAGAATGACCAGATGTGTGCAAATGTATTTACATGTCATGTGGCCAATCTTAAAACATATCCCATCATTCTTCAACTGAACAGTTGTATCACATACTTTGTCAGATAGGTGTCACCTATTTTGCCACATTGATTTCTCTTAAATTGTATATTGTTGACTCACTTAATCTTAACAGTTGTCAGGTTTCCTTCTGATGTCCAATTTGTCTTAATTTCATTTCCATTCAGAAAAGCATTGACAAACAGGAGACTTTTATTGCAGATGATACTTCCTTGAGACCAAATGCCCACTGCAGTATTCGCTGATTCTGCTTGCAAACTTACTGTGAAATTACCACTTCCATTCAAATAAACTGTAAAAAAAAATAAAAAAAATGAGGATTTAAAATAGCTGCAGAAAGCAGAGTTGTATAAATAAAGAAGTAATAATGTCATACATATCTATCTATATATATCTATATATATCTATATATATATATATATATATATATTTCATTCCTGAATCTGGACCTTTGTCAGGACCGTTACATTGATGCTTCTTGTTTCTTGATACCAATGAATTGATTAAAAGTCAAAGAATGAATTCTGGTGAGTGCACCCTTGGTTTTACTTTTTATACTGAGAAGGAATGATTTCCTTTCTTTGGGTTGACATCCCAGCATTTGCTTTTATAAATATGTGAGTGTGGACCTTCTCTGGATTCCTTATAGATATAGATATTTACACGGACAAGTCACATTATTATGACCACCAGCTAATAGCCAGAGTAACCACCGTGACAGCAGTTGGATGGGCTGAACTGTCATTTTAGACACACGTCTGGTTTCCCCCAGGTTCAATTTGACCTCTGAGCTGCTCCACTGTAGTGTGTCGGTCGTCCCTCACGCACCTTTGTAGCCGACATTCACCTCTCACATCAATGGCACGTGGTGCTCTGCAGTTTCCATGTTGGCTATTTGCAATGGTGCCATTTGTCCATTCACTATACACCTTCACCACAGCAGCATACAAACAGGTCACAAACTGCGCCATTTCAGAAATACTGCCACCTTTGGCCCGAAAGCCGATAATCACCCCTTTTCGCAACTCTGATAAATCACCCCTTTTACCTATGACAGCAACGAATGACATGTGTGCAGATGGCCCATCACACACCTTATATACACACCAAGCCAGCACACGGCATGTTGTGTACTTCATGGGCTATGTGCTGCCAATGTCAAATGTTAGAGGTGGTCATAATAATGTAACTCAACCATGTGTGTAGATATATGTGTGTGTGTGTGTGTGTGTGTGTGTGTGTGTGTGTGTGTGTGTTTATACTATTTGTGTAGTGAAATTAAGAAACTCCTCTCTGCTATGTTTCACATTTTAATTTTGCATATATTTAATAGCACAAAAGAAAGTGTGTACAGCATGACTGTAATACAAATGTTACTGCATCACAAAAGCTAGAAGGACAATAGCAGCAATATAGACCAATAGCATTGTTTTTGAATAATCTATTATAATCCAGTATTTATATAGTAGCTGTTATTTTCTAGAGCATAACCTATACTTAGGTTCCCTGCTTCCAGTTTATGACAGCTTAGATATATTTATTTGAATCATTATGTGGGATTTTTAACCATATTGTATTTTGTATAAAAGTGCTGTTTGGAGAAAGAGCGCAATATAAATAAAATTATTATTATTATTATATGGAGTTGCAAGGGGTCCGCAGTGCCTTGCATAAACAGAAACAATATAAAGAAAACAAGACAAAAGTAACTTGCAGTACAAAACATTACAGGACATGGACAAGGTTTATAAACTTTGCTGCGTCAGCAGTCATACTACCAAAATAAGCAGCAAACTGATAGAACTTAAAGGTTTGGTGCCGTTGTAGGCAGTGGGGAGGAGATGATGGTATACATAAAGGAAGGATAAGCACATGAGGGATGAGGGCCCTGCTTGTGAGAGCTTACAATCTAAAGGGCATTGGCAGGCAGACATGGTTGCCTTCTTCCCATAATGCATACTGGTACAATCTCTTCCCCAGGTAAATGACACACAGTCAACAGGCAATCCACATGATGTAAAAAAAAAAGTCATTCATCAGACACAGTCATCTTCTTTCATTGCTGTATGGTCCAGTTCTGTCCAGTCTGAGGCTTTGCAGCCTCATAAGCAGCAAGCTGTGATGCACGGTGTGTTCTATCATAGCAGTTCTTCAGTGGGATCAGACCAGGTGGGCTAGGCTTTGCTTCCCACATGTATGAATAAGCCTTGGGTACCCATAACCCTGTTGCCAGTTTACCAATTGTCCTTTCATTTACCACTTTTGGTAGATACTTGCTTCTGCATAATGAGAACATCCCCAAGACCTGCAGCTGTGGAGATGCTCTGATACAGTCATTTATCCACCACAGTTGGCCCATATCAAAGTTGCTCAGATCCTTACTTTTGCCCATTTTTTTTCTGCTTAACTACTTGTCTGCCTGTGTACACCCTGCGGCTGCATAGAGAAACAGCTGTTGGGAAAATGTAGGTTTGTGACGGTGTGTCCAATCATCGATGGACCTATATTTCGTTTTTTATCTTTCTTTTTTTTAATGTTTCATGTTACATATGTTTTAAATAGATGTTCTTAATCTAATTCAATCAAAACAATTACAATTTCTGAACAGTTTTTGGAAAAAATATGTCAGGTAAGTGATTAAAACACATCAACTTCAAGAACAGAGTGTTCACTTGCTGCCTAATATATTGGTTTGTAATGTTCCTTTGTAATGAGATAATCAATGCTATTCACTTCACCTGTTAGTGGTTTTAATGTTAAAGCTGATCAGTGATTAATATATATATATATATATATATATATATATATATGTACTGTAAATACTCTACACAAACACATACAAGGTAAAGGAGTTACACATTACAAGCAACTGAGATTACAATGTGATCTCCCATATATTTTATTATTATTTTATTATTATGATTTATTTCAGAGTAAGAGGTACATGTATTACCCTGCGATATGAGCCTCTGTCCATATCGGCACTATCTATAAGATAGCAGGCCGATATGTGGTGTATGACAGCTGCATTATTTTGACAGGTATGCAATTATTCCAAAATACGGAAAAATCCGATATCCAAAATACTAATGGTCCCAAGCACTTTGGATAAGGGATATTCAACCTGTAGCAGCACAATCCATGCTGCTATAATGCATTTACCTATAAATAAGATACATCAGTTACGTTGCATTAACAAGTTAATTCTCCTACTATGCACACTTCCTATCCACCATAGATGCATATAATGTAACTGTTTTTTAAGTACTGATACATTTATTAAATACTGTACAATACACACTAATTATACTGTATATATTTCATTTTTATTTTGTGAGCAGTGTTCACCTAATCCACTTGCTATCTAGCTAACTCTCTTAGCAGTGATATGCAAAATTTTAATTGCTTCTATTAATGAAGATTTCCTGTAATTTCCTGTAAGTATTAACATGACACACGGAAAAGTAACTATGAGGGATAACTTTGGCATCACATCTAAGATCAATTTGTGTATTGAGCAGTTATATTTCTTTTAACTTTACCAGTGCAAATGGAAAATGCAGAAACGCAGCTGTTAAAAAAAAGTAATATATTTGTGGTACGGATATGTATCTTTAAAAGCAATTCAGTTGGATGTAAAGAAAATGCTACAAAGAAAATGTACAGTACAGTTGAACTAATATGTATATAAGTGAACCATGGCTATTGTTACAGAAACATGGATTAATTATCTTAATGTTATGACTAGTAGGAAACAATAAAAATAGAATGTGTTCTTTTTTTTATAGAAAATTATTATTTTTTGGCATAATCTTGTTGATATTTATTCAGGTTTTGTATTTTTTTGTTCTGTAGATTATTCAACAATAACAAATCATAATAAGGAGTCCATTCATTATTGCTATTAGCCACAATTAAATAACCTTATAACTCTAGATAAAATAACGACTCAGACAACAACTGCTTGAATTGAAGGTCACAGCTTTTAAAAATCATGACTGAATTAGAATCTCTCAAAGGTGACCAAGATGCAACTGCACTGTGAAGGACTCACCACCCCTTACTCGAGCACGGTCTGAGCGCCTCGCAAAAGGCGCCCAGTCCCACCACAGAAGTAGGACACCCAGCCTAAATTTAAAGGGTAAGAGCCCCTCAGCGACCTCTTGTGTCACATGTGGCCACTGATCTGCAGCGCCTTCCTGACAGGCTGCGCCTCACCTGTAACATTTTATTAAAGAATGAACAAATATACTATTGATTGAATGGTTTTGGGTGGGATGGGTGGACCTTCCAAATAGCAAAAGATGGCAAGTAAAATGGATGCCACTATATATATTGTAACTAAACCACTCCCACTAAAATTCAAATTGGCAGACTTTCTAACCAATAGGAAAAAATCCCTTACTTGTACCTACACCTACCTAGCAACAGGTTCTTAAGACTGACCAATCACAAAAATATCAGGACTCTTATTTAGTCTCAGGCCTATCCAGCCCTCGCCTACTTTTAGTCACAAGCCCCACTGACTCCTGAAAGAGTTGGCGACACTACTGCATTCCGCCCACTTCCTATCAAAATGTATAGGAGGCACAACGTCATGATTCTCTCAGAGGTCTTAATGGCGAGAAGCACCTGCCTTCCTTAGAGATCTTCTGAATCTCCCATCTGGGCACTCCCTCAGAGGGGACAAATTAAAAGTTGGCAAATATAATAAATTAGAAATTCAGATATTTTCTCACACATAGTGCCCTTAAAATATGCTGTTTGGAGGGTTCATAGGAAGGTATTAAGTTATTTATAGCAAAGGAAAATGGGCAAGAAGATGAAGGACCTGTACAATGTATATGAGCTTTGTAAGTTTAGTTGCAAGATGACAAGGAAATGCAGGTTTACAATAAAATACAGCTTTAGATGGGTTAAATGAGACTTGCTAAAATGCAATGTTTTGCTAATATCTAGCAAAGGGAAACATAATGACTAGAAATAGAGAGTAAATAGTAAAAGGAAATTGTGTAAAAGGTTATTGATGGTATATGCAGGGCCAGAGGATTCTAGGCCACATACCCCTTAGATGCTACCATTCACATTTCTCCACAAGCCCTCAGAGTGCCCCTCCGCCCATCCCTCCCCATCCACCCACTTGGATGCTGCACACCTAAACTTCCATGTCTGGAGAAAGGTCACAGCTGCATGTGGAGTAAAAGGCAGAGTAGCTGTCTGAGCCATTGCCAACCGGGATGCTCTTGACAGCTGCCCCTCCATGCTGAGGATAAACTGGCAGGATAAACTGGAAGAGAGAGAATGTGTAATACAGAGCCAAGGAAACAAAAAAACCCTAAATGAGTGACACTCATTCAGCAATTTTGGTGCCCCAAAAATGTCAGCCCTCCAGACCTCAACCTTTAATGATAATGATGATACTGGGTAGAAGATGACATGTTTGACTCCTTTATGGAAAACATATGAGGTTGACTCAGGGTTACATCCAAGTCCATATTGCAAATGAATCTTGCCATTTTCTGCACCATGCAAGTTTCTGAGTCCAGCATAAGCAACTTTGAGAGACTACCAGTGAGTCAGAGACGTAGGCATTTTTCTGGCGCATCTCAATTTGCAGTTGAGTAGGTGTAACTGGATGACAACAGGGCGAGGCACAGAGCCTAAGTGTTCCAAGGGCGATTCATAGATGTGTGGGCGGAATTGCCTACATCTGCATCAGACTTTCATGCAACTCATGATCAGGCTCTGTATGTGCACCACTGAGGTTAACAAACAATGCGCTCAAGTATGGGAGGTGGGGCTGGACTGCACACGCTAATACTAAACATAATAAGAGGCACGACTGCTGAGATTTGTAGTGCCACACAGAAAAAAAGGCAGGTGCACGCTCCAAACACTAAGAACACTGGCAATCAGAACCATTATAATAAACTCTGCAATTTAACATGGATTAAAATTGAGGATTTTAGCATACTTTTGTTCCCAAAAAATATGGACCCACCTACCATGGCCAGGTCCATAGCATGAGACCCCACTAATGTAACACTTAGTAACACTTCTAATTAATACTTCTCTATGTAACATTTTTAGCACTGAGCTGCTACTTCTTATTAATGTAACAACTTTTAACACTTAAATTGCTACTTCTCACTAGAGTAATGCCTTTGGGTGGGTTAGGTTGTGCTGGCTCGAGCGGTCCCATGCTCTGGACTTGAACCTTAGAAGTGTTAGGGACCCATCTGATGAGGTCACCTGACCGTAGTAGGTGGGCCCATATTTTTTGCCCAACAATTACTGCATGCTAAGAACCTCAATTTTTCTCCATGTTAAATTGCAGAGTTTATTATAATTGTTCTGCCAGTATCTTTAGTGTTTACAATACTCTCAAGTAGTAACATAATCTAAGAATTTAAAGGATGTCTACTAACTGCTTGTTTCAAGAAAGTAAACATTGTTACAATTAGTTTACTATGCTCAGATTGGTCTTGGTGACCCACAGTGTCGTTGTCATAGCATTTCCCTATATTATCTGAAATGGAAAATAATAAATATAAATATACTGTACCTTGAATTGATACAAATTTAGGAGACAAGTAATAAACTGCTATAGAATGACAGTTCCATATGCTATACCTTTTGTGGTTCCATACACAGATGTAGCCATGCTCACCTTGGCTGCGATCCAGCATGCTGCAGCATGGCTCACTGAATGGCGTGCCGAGCTGTGACTATCCGAAGCCTGTGACTGCTCCATTTAATTCCTTTAAGACTTAATGGAGCAATCGTCGGCTGCGATTAGGCGTAATAGTCGCAGCCTTGCATGCCATGAAGCGAGCCATGTTGCAGCATATCGCAGCAAAGATGAGCATGGCTACATCTGTAGCTTACAGAGGTTGATGTAAACACACCACCACCACCACCACCACCACCACCACTACCACCACCACCACGGTGTATTCCGAAGTGCTTGGGCTTCAATACTTTTTCTTTTTCAACCTTGTCACAGTACATTCCTTTTTCTGTAGAAGCCATCAAAAAAACCATAACTATATGCAGAGCTGCGGAAGGGCATTTACTGTAGCTCTCATTCCACTTGAGTTGTGTCATTTTACATCTGAATCAACTCTGACAGACATTAAAATAGAATATAGAATATAGAGACCATTTCACAGGGATACAGGTAGATAATGTATTTTGTGGGACATCAGCAAACCTCATGAAGTACAGTATTTGATTTCAATCAGCACTCACAACGACCAAGGGAACTATTTTAATATGTGGCCATGTTATATGCCAAACAAAGGCTAATCACAACAATAGCAAGGCTTGAGAACTTGCTGTTAATCAAAATTAATCAAGATTCTGTATTCTCTAACTTAACTTCATGCTTTTCATCAATAACATCCATAGACCTGACTGCTTAATGGTATTTGGTAAAAGAAACTGAAAACCACAATTTGTAAAAAAGGAAATATTAATCATTTACTAAGAAAATATAATAAAATTCCCTATAAAAGCGTAAATGTCTAGTTCTTATGAATATACACCTTTTATAATAGACCTATATAGTTTAACTGCTCTAGCCCCCTATTTTAAACTGACATGAAATTCAAGAGCTGTGCACAAATTAATGTTCCTCTTTCTTTATTTTAAGAATTTTATGTAATGCAAGGAATCACAGGTGTGCCTTGCTGGGAAAGTAAACCAAATTTATTTAAAAGAACATTAAAATAATTCATTTTGAAAATCAATTTAGTCAGGTAACTATACCTTTTTATTGATTCATTTTATCAATAGCGATCATATTAATCTGCACACTGTAATTTATGAAACCATTTGCATTTAGATTCTGTCAGTATTAGTCTGAACTTATGTAGGAATCCATACTGCTCACCGGATGCCGGCTGTCAAGATACCGACAGTGGCATCCCGGGTCGCCAGTATGCCGGCAGCGGGGCGTGCAGTAGTAAGCCCCTTGCGGGCACGCTGTGCTCGCCACGTGGACACCCATAGAGGGAGAATAGCCTGGCTCACCAGTATTCCAGCGGTGGCATTTCAGCACCTGTCGGGATTCTGGCGTCGGCATTGTGACCGCCAGGATCCCGACAGGCGGCCTCCTGATTGTCCCCCCTTTTGTATTCTTTTGTCATTGTTATCCCCATGTACAGTATGGCACTGTGGAACCCTTGTGGCTCCTTATAAATGAAATATTATACTAATTATGCTTGATACTTACAAACAGTAACATTTTACATTGCTATAGTGTCATATTGATGTATAACTTTCAGCAAATACCTACATGCAAATATGTTACTTAAATAAATAAAATATATTACACAATGCTCAAAATAATCTATATTTTCCACTTTATCACACAGTCAGGGTCTTGTACAGTCAATCAATCTGTGGCTGTTCAGCTGCTGCTAAACTGATATAAGTCCTGGCACTCTTGGGTGCTAGTTAGCACTACATACACCAACAAAAGATCCACAAGCCACTGAATCAGACTGAACCTGTGTCACAAAATTTGCTTTAGAGACGTCAAAGTATTTACGGACATACGCATTTCCAACTTTAACATGTATGATCTGATATTAATAACTAAACTCTTATATAAAAAAAGATTAACTTACCGCTATATGTTGTATTGCTGGAAAGCGTATCAGGAGATACAATCAAGTTAAAATTGGAGTTGCTGTTATTGTTCACAATGCTTGAATTAAATATTTCACATGTAGGGATGCTGATATTGGCTCCATAACAGGAGGAAACTGCAAGAGCAAGGTACAGGAGAAGGGCAGCTGGTCCAGTATGTGCCATTTGTGATGGGAAGATTATGTCTGTTCTATTTACTAAGCACACAAGCTCTGGGAACACAGACTCAGGAACACCTGATCTTATATACTGCTTTTTTTCAAGGGCAGGACCATTTGCCATTAGGCACTATTCGTTCAACTTTCCATGGTTTGCTATTCAGGTTAATCATTATGTTACACATTAACTATAATTCACAACACTGAATAAGAGGAAGTCATTATCTAAAATGTGTCATGCATCGTATTATCTTTTATTTAAAAAAGTTCTAGTATATTCTGTATTGCTGAGAAATAATGTATTACATGAGATAACATGTACAGGTACACATGGCAGAAAGAATTCTGACGTGGTGCAAGATTCAGAGCTGATCCTGAGGGATGACTGATCGTTTCAGGTGTGGTTCTTAATGTGTGGGAAAGAAAAAAGACCATGAGTACATGAAATGAAACTGCTGCAGGTTTCTATGACTGAAGAGGGTCCCTTCCCAAACAGTAAAACTCTGAATAGCATATTTATTAAACGGGTAGATGGGAAAGGTGATATACTGAGTCAAATGTCTCATTGTCAAGAGCTCAAGCACACAGGAGTAATTTGTTATCATAAATCATTTATAATCTTTTAGATAATCTGCTTTATTATCTACTACCTGGCAGAAAATCAGACAACAATTAAAACAAGTTGAATCTGATTTCTACAGATCATAGCACACTTTGCCTGTTCCCATATTTACATAAATTATAATATTTTCTTGGCAAACTAGTCTAAAACAGATGCTATGATTCTTCCTAGATAAACCCAGTGGCACAATCCATGGTTAAGGCTGTTTATTAAAAAGCTCCTTCTAGATATACTGTATAGTTAATTGACATCTGACTTGCACAAATTCTGATCGACTAATACCCCTTTCACACATACATGGAAATATCGTGTTTTTGCACGTGAACGCACATAGGGGGTCATTCTGAGATGATCGTAGCAGTGCTAAACTTAGCACAGCTACGATCACTCACATTAACATGCAGGGGGACGCCCAGCACAGGGCTAGTCCGACCTGCGTGTCATTGCCGCCCCCCCCCCCCCAGAAGTGCAAAGGCATCGCACAGTGGTGATGCCTATGCACTTCAAGAGTAGCTTTAGCGTGCTGGCCGGGAGCTACTCATCGCTCCCCGCCCCGCAGTGGCTGCGTGTGACGTCATGCAGCCGCTGCGGACCACCCCCATGCCTGCGTTGGCCGGACTGCGCCCACGAAACGACGGCCAAATGCCGCCGTCCCCCCCCCCTCCCAGCAACCGCCTCTGCCTGTCAATCAGGCAGAGGCGATCGTAGCGGCCCCTGGCATGCGCCGGCGTAAATTTTAATGTGTGTAAATTTTGAAAATCCTAAATTTGTGCACAAAGGGCCTAATTCAGTAAGGATAGCAAATTCTGCTAATTAGCAGAATTTGCTATACTTTTCCTAGCATGTTGGGGGCCGCCCCTCGCTAGGCAAGGCCTCCCAGCATGTTGACCGCCGCCTTCCCCCGCTTCAATAAGCAAATATTGCGATCATAGCTGTGCCTGCAGGAGTCCCGCTGCCACGTTCTTGATCGTGGCGGCTGCGTGTGATGTCATGCAGCCACCGTGATCATGCCCCCGACACTCCCCTGTTTGGCCGCCTCTGCCCCCGTTTGCGCCGCATTGCCCCTGCAACACTCTGTCTCCTCCCTGTAAATGGAGCAGTGCTTGCCCCAAGACAGCCTCTGCCTGATTTACAGGCAAAGGCGATCACATTTTCTACAGCCCCCCCCCCACAGAAAGTGCAGGTGCATGCGCAGGATGGGCGCTGTGCATGCGCCCGCAGGCCAATCATGAAAATTCTGGATGGATCGCGATTTCAGAATCAGAATCAGAATCAGCTTTATTGGCCAGGTGTACTCACGTACACTAGGAATTCTTTGTGGTACAATGCATCGCCAAGCAGCAACATGAAGGGGGAATACATAGCATACGAAGGGGGAAGAACATAGCATACATTACACACATTACACGTATGAGTTGATACTGCACATTGCAACTGTACAATAGACTCAACATATTAGACATATTATACATGTAGGACTAAACACAAAGGCTGCTTGGCAGAGCAGCACCGAGGCAGCCATCCGCTGCGCCAACTAGAACTCAAACAATGCACATAATACACAAGATTTAAGTATTACATCAAAAGATAAACCACACAGACAATAAAGACAGAAAGCATAATGCAGGGTTGGTGTAAGCATTTTGGGTAATAACCTCCAGGGGTTGTGTATTCCACCCTCACAAGGTACCAGGTGCGGCAGCCATCTTAGGCGCTCTGCGTAGGATTACCCAGGGTGGAATAGTCCACCCCTAGAAGAGAACACAAAACAGGGAGATTGCAGAGTCCTTAGGTTCAGAGTAGGGTTCCAGTAAAACCATCAGGTCCATGTATTTTTCATCCCATCCACAAGTTTACCAGATAAGACAGCCATGTTGGGCGCACTACGAAGGTTACACAGTGGGAGATGAGCCATACAAGGGCCAAATGCATTCACGGGAAAACTGACACGAGTGTAGGAGTATGCTATACCCTGCATGGAAAGATCCAAATGAAGCACACCCTGCCCATGGAGGAACCATCCGAGGCAGCCATGTGAGGCGCACTGTGTAGGTTACTGCTGGCAGGGTGTGCAACCAATGGAGGTACACATTACAGGAATAGCACACAGTGGGGGGAAAGTACCCTGTAAGAAGAAAGAAGAGAAAGACACATTTGCAGGAAAACATTAATTTGTGAAAATGATAAATGTCCTGGTCTCATGAGAGCAGTGCGGGTGGGTGTGAGAGTGTGGGTAGCAGTGCGGGTGGGTGTAAGAATATGGAGTGCACACTAATGTCCAATGGAACTGACCCAGCAAAATCTGGTCCTGATGCGCACGCCCCTCAGTTCCCTGCTCAGCTTGAGGGGTAGTCTTGGGGGCAGTCATGATGTTCTTGGACAGAGAAGTAGTAGGCATTGGTCCTGGTGTTCTCAAGGCAGAGGTGAGGAGAGGCCACATGATGGTCCCGAGTTGCAGTTTTTGGGGAAATTGTATTATTCGAGATTTTAGCGTAGTCCAAATCCAGTTCAAACTCCGGTTCTAACTCCATTCTTAAATCATATTCTTAACAATTGCATTCTTAACAATTGCAAGCAGGCCAAGTCCTGACTGCAGGCCTTGATAATATTGCTCTTAAATGCTCCAACTATATCAGCTGGCAAAGGGGGAGGTATGCAATCAGAAGATTTGCGATCCAACCTGAATTAGGTCCAAAATCCACATATGTTTGCACCTGTTTGCAGACTCATCATATAAGTAATTACTACTCTTGGCACCTAGAGAGGGGGATTGTGGGGAGAGAAGGGATGTGGAGCAAGTATTGTACCATAAGGATGTTTTGACATAATTGCAGCACACACATATACACCTGTATATTCTAGATTTCAGGATTTTTTTTTCTCTGCCGCTACTGGTCCCAGGACGTCCAGGTAGCCATACACTGCATAGGCATGTTAATTATCCAATGTAACTAGGACCATATGTTGCTTATTACCTAGAACGTAAAACTGTGTTACAGTATATCCTTTCAGACCAAGGGGGTCATTCCGAGTTGTTCGCTAGCATATTTCGGTTGCTGCGTAGCGATAAGGCAAAAAATTGTCTCTTCTGCGCATGCGTATGCGGCGCAATGCGCATGCGTGTCGTACTATTACAACAAAGGATGCAGTTTTACACAAGGACTAGCAAAGCTTTTCAGTCGCACTGCTGGCTGCAGAGTGATTGACATGAAGTGGGCGTTTCTGGGTGTCAACTGACCGTTTTCCGGGAGTGTTCGAAAAAACGCAGGCGTGCCAGGAAAAATGCAGGCGTGGCTGGGTGAACGCAGGGCGTGTTCATGACGTCAAAACAGGAACTAAATAGTCTGAAGTGATCGCAAGCCCTGAGTAGGTCTGGAGCTACTCTGAAACTGCACAAACATTTTTTGTAGCCGCTCTGCGATCCTGTCATTCGCACTTCTGCTAAGCTAAAATACACTCCCAGTGGGCGGCGGCACAGCATTTGCACGGCTGCTAAAAACTGCTAGCGAGCGAACAACTCGGAAAGACCACCCAAATTCCCAGGTACAGTCTGGGTCACTGAACACAGATTTCAAGCCATTTCACAACGGCCTGAAGCTAGAGATGTGAAGCTGGCCCAAATCTTGGCTCTTGGGTTCTTGTTTTGGATCTGTATCGCCTCCAAGCTGTGGATCTGTATTTGTTTTGTCTCTAACTCCCTTGCGAATTGTGGATCTGTATTCGTTTTGGATCTGTATTTTTTTTTTGTAATCATAAAAACATGTGGCACTTTAACTTCCAACATGGCACGTCTAGGAAACAGAATGGCACTGCAGTGGCAGACAGGGTGGCAGTTTAAAAAACTATACAAATTTTGTCATCTACACAAGAAGACAGTCAGCAATGCTCCAATTACCACATACTGTAATTCAATAAAAGAGGTGCAAGATGGAATTGTCCTTGGGCCCTCCCACCCACCCTTATGTTGTATATATTAAACATGACATGCACAGTTTAACAAACCAATCATTTCAGCGACGGGGACTGTCCCTTAAGTTGTGAGTGAAATTATTGGTTTGTGTGGACCTCCACAAAACAAGCTGATAATGGGGAGTGAACATTGCCTGCAGTGATCAGACTCAAACTGGGTCTACATAGGCAAGATGATGTAATCGTCTTCATCATTCGATTCATCATCCCAACCAGTTTGTACATCCGCTTCTTCACACAGTATTCATTCATCCCCACTGGAATCCGCTACATGAGGTGCCTCTTTATTTTGTGGACGTAATTGTCGGTAAAGCTCTTCCTCGTGGAATTGGTAATTCATTTTGATGAACATCATCTTTTCCACATTTTTGGGACATAACCTCCTACGCCGATCACTATAAAGGTTCTCGGCTGTGGTGAAAACGCTTTCTGAGTACACACTGGAGGGTGGGGGTGGGGCAACTTAAGTAAAGCAAAGCCAGTTTATGCAAGTGCCTCCAAATTGCCTTTTTTTTCCTGCCAGTATTGAAACAGACTGTCTGGCATGCCTAGTAATCAAATGCTGCAGTTTCATATCACCAACAGTGGCGCACAATACGTGTATGAGTCAGGAATAGTAATCAAACATTGCGGTTTAACTTCATCAACAGTGTGGCACAATACGTGTATGAGTACGAAAAAATAATATACTGCGGTCTGACTGGCAGTGCCACAGTACTTATAAATATAAATAAACTGTACACAACACTGGGGTACAGCACAAACAAAAAAAAAGATAGATTTTTTATAATTAAATTTTAGGCTTTTTAGCTTTTCTTATTTAAATTTTACACTGGGGTGGATCCCCTGGATGGACGGACAGATCACCTCTAGGTGGACAGAGCACCCCTTGTCAGATACACCACTAGACAAAAGGCATAGCGTCCCTGGACTGATTCTGATATATATGACACACCAATCCCTGGATGTACAGACAGTATACTGTTTCTTTTTTAACACTGGGACAGAGCCCCTGGATGTATATGGATGGATGTGATCACCCTTTATTGTCATATACCAGATGACGAAACCCCTGGACTGATACTTATATGTATATGACACACTAGTCCCTGGATGTACACACACAGTATTGTTTTTTTTTTTTAACACTGGGACAGAGCTCCTGGATGTTTATGGACAGATGACATCATCCCTCGTTGTCAAATACACCAGACGACAGCACCCCTGGAGACACACCAGCCTTTGGACGTACACACAGTATACTGTTTTTTTTTAACACTGGGGCAGGCAGAGCCCGTGGATGTATGCACAGATGAGATCACCCTTTGTCAGATACACCAGCACTCATGGACTGATAATGATTGAAGATCACCCCTTGTTGTCACTGGATGCAGCCAGCAGCTCCATGGCCACGCCCCATGCCACAGCACTGAGGCGGACACATCAGTTCAGTGCACTCTCCACAGCCGGAGTGAAAATTGCGCAGATCATCTGGAGCTTTATAGAATCCAAAACACTGCGAGAATCTGACAGCAGGATGATGACGTTTTGCTTCGTTTTGGGATACGAATGTGGCGGGAAATCCCGAGCCGGACTCGGATCCGGATTTGTGTCCCAAAGTTCGGGTGGTCCAGTTTTCAGAGAACCGGAACTGCTCACCTCTACTTGTAACCCTTTCATAGCAGGCCAGAGGTGACAGGAGGAGACATGACAGTCGGCTTGTGCAATACCCCGATCTGAAGGTGTGTTGATCGCTCCAACTGCAGCTGATGATCTTTGGGAATTTCGTCGTTATCAGCACACCGTGACAAAGAGGCAAGCATAAAACTCCCCCTTTTTTTTGAGCCGACACAGAATGATCCGCAACAGGTACAACACAATTTTATTGTAACACACTATAAGCAATCACAATAATAAAGGTGTGAATTTCCATTATTTCTAATAACCATTTCAATGCCAGCATTAATATATATTGCAGACGCAAGGCGCATCTTATTACCATATACGACAAAAGAGTGCTGAACGTCGCAGCACTATGTCCCTTAAGAGAAAGCAAGCAGTCACACACATTGTATACTGAGGTCCAACACTCAGATATATATATATATATATATATATATATATATATATATATATTAGGGTTGAGGTTCAGATGTGAGAACATCAGACATTCATTGAAAGACATCATTGGATGAATTCATTTAGAATTTTTATGTCAGGTTGTGTATCAAAGTCTGTATTTTAAACTTTGTCAGGTACACATTACTCACTGCAAATGTACTGTTCAAGGACAATATGTGAATAAATGTATTTTAATGATTCTGTGGTCAAATAATCTTGGAAAAGAACCTACATCTAAAGTTACAATTACACAGCTCCCTTAGACATTTTTTTTGTTTCTTGTATCCTACCTCAGTACCCCAGCTAACAGAGGGTACGTCTTAAGGTTGAAGCTCACTCATTAGCGCGGAATTAGGTCTACACCACATCCATATATATATATATATATATATATATATATATATTTGATATTAAAGTTTATGCATACAAAATAATATATGTACAGTATATCAATAAGTATAACATGTATATACTGTATATGATAGGGTTACAGTTGTACAGTTACATAAGAATCAGTTACAGCCAGCATACTTCACCCTATGCTCAGTGCACAGTCATCTCCATGCCTTCCTCACAGCAACTAACTAACTATGCCTTACAAAACTGCCTATATCAAAAAGTGGGAGTTAACAGGTTGTTGGTTTCGGTCTCCTTCCATTGGCCCAGGAGAGGGAGGTCTCTCATTCCTTGTGTGTTATTGGTCAGTTCATATGCAAGCAATGTCCAGTTTGAAGATTCAGGAAGTCTTTTGTTCTCATAGAATGTGACTTTATATTTCATACATTTGTTCATAACTAATTGTTGCAATGAGCTACAATTTATCCATAGCTATCAAATTAATCCACACATTCTCCTGATCATTTTGACACTAAGCGTGATATAATTAACTTGTTCCATCCCAATAATACATATACTGTATATCTGATTTTACACTCTATTATTAAAATACAGTATAATACAAGTCTGGTGTTTGACATGTTTTATCTATGTGTAATTTGTGTGTTGTATGAAATATGTGTCTGTGTGCATCTTTATGGCATTTCGCAGTGATTGCGCCTTTTACCGTATATACACCCACCATGCTGCAACACGCACACCGTGCGACTCTATGCATGATGTACGGTAAAGAAGCATGGTGCATCCATACACGTCAATTGCGTCCTTCCGCTACCACCAAGAAGCGCCAGTCTGTGTGTAGCTTGTATTGTCTTCTTTTTCCGACTACGACAGTCCACCCTTTGATAGTTAACAAAACTATCATAACTGTTACACTAAACATAATTAAAATATTTCAAACAATAATTGGCGACCTAGACACACGTCTGTATTCATTTAGCAAATTAGACATTGACTATAGTTGGGGAAGACAGGGAAGAGGACGGGACATCCTCTATGCGCTCGGCAGTCGCGGGACCACTGGTTAGATGTGGGACAACATTCAACCTATAGAGTATGCTGGGACAGTGCTATAGCCTATGATGTCTGATCTGAACGATTGTTGCATACATACATGTACCTACGTCTTTGTACACTGATGTTCGGATTCGATAGAGGTTTTGCTGGGTAGAGGGAGAAAACACAAACAAGTCATGAAAGAGACATATAAGATTTTCATGGTATATATTCCTATCATTCCCTGAATATTGTTTCCATTTCTGGATCGTATGCTAGGTCTGTTTCATCATTGAACAAGGGTTATTATTTCAGGTAGTGTCCTTCCTAGATAACATAAACCTTCAGAGTTTGGGGAGAGCCACTCATAAACTTTTCTTCCACATATAACAATCGTTTGTATAGTCATGGTATTAATTAGCTCTTTATCTGTTATGTGTGAATAAGCTATTGTCTGATTGTTCCTGATTACCTCCCAATTTCCTGGTTTCCTGAAATTGGTGAGATTTAAACATACCAGGGATTTATCTATCGTACTGGTGGATCTTAAGACTAGGGGGTCTAGTAATATTATGTTCCTTGTTCACCGGTCGTCGTCCCCCCCCTCCATGTAATTCAAGTACCTCAGCTAATTTTAATGGATATGGCACTAATCCTGCATTATTTTGTCTTAGAGGTACCTGTGAGCATATCCAACATTCCGTTTGGTTTAAGACCTTACCCACTAGTGAGTGGTAATCACTCTAGGGATGTCTGTCAAATGCTGCCTTATTACTAGACTGACATCTCTGGATGCACTCATCTTCAATTAAAGGGTCACAATAACTACAAAATACAGTATTTCTCAGACAATAGCCTATCACTTTAACTACTAGACCTTTGATTTTCTCTGGCTTTAAACTAAGTGATAGGCTGATCCTGTGATCCTATAAAGACATCACTCCTTTCTCTAGGACCAGATCCAGTCCCACACTCGACTCCTCATGAAACTTCACAAAAATAGAATGTCCTGAAAAAAAAGTTTGTCAAAAGAAAAAAAGAATAGAACAAAACAAATCTTGCTTATAGCAAATCCATTAGTATGAATCAGAATCAGAATCAGAATCAGCTTTATTGGCTAGGTATACTTGCGTATACTAGGAATTTGTCTTCGGTTTGCTATACAACAGCCAAGTAGGTAACAGATAAGCAGGTGGGGGGGGGGGGGGAAGTAAAGTCACACAGATAGGTATACCGTAGGGACACATGTACGTCTAGTCAGTCAATGTTCAGGAGTTCAGCAGGCGGACCACTTGGGGAAAGAAACTTTTGAGGCTTCTGGTGGACCTGGCAGGGACAGCCCTGTAACGCCTGCCTGAAGGAAGCAAGTTAAACATGCTGTGGCCGGGGTGTAGCTTGTCTTTTCCTATCTTCATTGCACGCTATTTAGCTCTGGACAGGTACAGGTCCTGGACTGAGGGAAGGTCAGCCCCAATGATCTTCTCTGCGGTTCTGACCACCTTTTGAAGCCTGCGTCTGTCCCTCTCACTGGTGGAGCTGTACCATACCAGTATCGAGGAGCACAGTACCGACTCCAGAATCGCGGAGTAGAAGAGGAGCAGAAGCTTCTGTGGGATGTTGAACTTCCTTAGTTGCCTGAGGAAGAACAACCTCTGCTGCACTTTCCCAACAGTGGCGTCAGCGTTGGACCCCCATTTAAGGTCCCGGGAGATTGTGGTCCCTAGAAACTTGAAGGAGTCCACTAGCGATACCACACTGTCAGCAATTGTTAGCGGAGGTGCACTAGATGACTTCTTCCTGAAGTCCACTATCATCTCGACAGTTTTGAGGGGGTTGAGCTCAAGGTTGTTGTGGATGCACCACTGGGCCAGCAGGTCTACTTCTCGTCTATAGGCCAATTCGTCCCCGTCCTCGATGAGGCCGATGACGGTGGTGTCATTGGCGAATTTGATGATTCTTACTGATTGCGCCTCTGAGGTACAGTCATTTGTGTACATGGAGAAGAGCAGGGGTGAGAGGACACAGCCCTGAGGGGCCCCTGTACTAATGGACCGCGCTTGAGAGGTGAATTCCACCGCTTTCACCACCTGTGTCCTATCTGTCAGGAAGTCTACTATCCAGGAACAGGTAGCTTCTGGGACCCCTAGGCGAAGTAATTTGGGGTGGAGGATGCTGGGGACGATTGTGTTGAAGGCCGAGCTGGAATCGACAAACAGGACCCTCGCGTAGGTGCTGTAGAATGTAGTGTAGGCCCAGGTTGACTGCATCCTCGACACACCGATTCGAGCGATAGGCGAACTGCAGGGGGTCCAGTTGGGGGCCAGTCACAGTTTTCAAGTGATTCAAAACCAGACGCTCGAACGTTTTCATGAACACAGACATCAGTGCTATCGGCCTGTAGTCATTCAGGTTTGTGATAGTGGGTTTCTTGGGGACCGGGACGATAGTAGACCTTTTGAGGCAGGAAGGGACTTTCTGTAGCTCCAGCGATTTGTTGAAGATCTTGGTGAATATGGGGGCGAGCTGACCCGCACATGCTCTTAGGGCAGATGGTGACACCCCGTCAGGACCTGGAGCTTTCCTGGGTTTGGCCCTTTTGAACAATGCCTCCACCTCTTCTTGGGTGACTTGCAGTGCCTGGGGTTGGCCGCTGGTGTTCGGGGCATCGTAGAGGTGATTGTTTGGGTTGCAGTGGACTTCTTTTGCGAACCTGCAATAAAAGTGGTTCAGTTCGTCTGCTAGGTCTTGGTGCATGGTGGTGGACTTCGATGTTTTCCTATAGTTGGTTATGGATTGCATTCCTTTCCATACAGATACGGGGTCATTGGTGGAGAGATCGTTTGTCAGCTTGTCCGAGAACCGCTTTTTTGCTAGCCTGATTCCTTTAGTCAGAGAGTTCCTAGTACGGTTGTATAGTGCTCTGTCACCGCGGCTATAGGCCTCCTCTTTGGCTCGACGGAGTTGCCTGAGCTGGGCATTGAACCAGGGCTTGTTGTTGTTGTAAATGCGGTAAGTCTTGGTAGGTACACACATGTCCTCACAGTAGCTGATGTAGGATGTGACAGTGTCTGTCAGGTCATTCAGGTCGGTTGCCGATGCTTCGAAGACCCCCCATTCCGTGCAGTCAAAGCAGGCCTGGAGCTTCATCTTGGCCTCATTGTTCCATTTCTTAACAGTCTTAAATACAGGCTTAACCGCTCTCAGCTTCTGTGTATAGGTAGGGAGTAGGTGGACGAGGCAGTGGTCAGATAGGCCGAGTGCAGCACGCGGGATAGACCAGAAGGCAGACTTGAGGGTAGTGTAGCAGTGATCAAGGGTGCTCCCTTGTTGTTTGTACTTAGGTAGCTCCTTGCTCAGGTTAGTTCTGTTGAAGTCGCCCAGTACTATAAGCAGAGAGTCTGGGTGTTTTTGTTCTATGTCGGATATGCATACGGCCAGGTGGTGCAGTGTTCATTCGCGCAGGCGAGGGGGAGATGTACACTCCCACAAGGACAATTGAGGCAAATTCCCGGGGGGGAATAGAAGGGGTTGCAGTTGATACTCAGCATCTCCAGGTGAGGGCTACATGATTTGCCTATGATAGTGACATTGGTGCACCATCCATCGTTGATGTAGAAGCAGATGCCACCACCCTTCATTTTTCCTGAGAGAACCTTGGAGCTATCGGCCCTGAAGAAACTGAAGCCCGGCAGAGACATTGGGTTGTCCGCAATATGGTCGTCCAGCCACGTCTCCGTAAAGCAGAGGACGGATGACCCTGTAATTCCTGACCCTGCGCTGCCCAGAAGGAGGGACAATTCGTCGAACTTGTTTGCCAGTGAGCGCACATTCGAAAGCAGGATTGCGGGAAGTGCAGACCGGTTGCCTCGCCGCCGCCATCACCACCACCACCACCACCACACTAGAGCGCCTGCGCGACAGCCTCTCCTCTGAGCCCAGGTCCTTCTACTAGGACCGACATGAGGGCCTCCGTCATTCTCTTTCCGGGGCCGGTGATCCGTCCGCCAGTCGCCACCTGGGCTGCAGGGGGGGGGGGGGGCGCGGCCGCTCGGTCATCCACTTCGGTGTCCACAACATCTGCATATCTGCATCCTTGCCACACAGGGCAGCAAGGGCAGCGAGGGCTGCAAGGGCCGCTGATCCGCCCGCCGACGGGCCCGAATATGTGGTAAGCACCTCGGGAGCGCTCCAACTTAGGAGAGCTTCCCTGCTGTATTTGGTCACCGGTGGGGTAGACAAGGGCAGGGGAAAACAAGGGGAAACAGGTATTTTGGCTGAGCTGCGTAGCTCCGAGGCAGCCATCTGCGGCGCCATCTTAGATTGTATGCTCAGGTAGTGTTCAACAGTGCCGCCTCTCAGTCTTCACGGATCAGATTCTCGAGTGATATTTCTGCAATTTCACTCCCTTTACGAGTTCCTTCCGGACTAACGACTTTCTTGCAATGGGAATCGTGGACCCAAGTCTCTCTCTCGGCTACATTCACTGAAATTGTGCTGTCAACAAAACTTGGTATGGTCCTTCCCACCTGTCTATTAAGCAACCTGAGCATAAGAATAATCACACAGTCTCTTGGTTCACAATCAAGACAGTTAGTAGTTGGCATATCAGGAATCAACAGTTTCAAGTTCTTTTGCTAAGTTCTAAAATGCTGGCTCATCTCGATAAGGTACTGTACTGTCACCTCATTGGTGTATTTCAGATCATGGTGCAGATCGATCATGACATGAGGTTGTCTTAAAAAAAAAAAAAAAATTTCAAAGAGGGTGATTCGTTAAGTGGGGATCTGGGAGTGGTTCCGATGCTACATAACACTAGTGTCTATGACCACAATAGTCCAGTTTCAGCCATCACTTTGCTTCTACTCCTAGGGATACCATATCTACACACAAATTCCTGCACAGCAGTATTTGTGGCGGCAGGAAATGCTTCTACCCAGTTTGAGAAAACATCAGTGTACACCAATACATATTTCAAATTCCTACAGGGTGTTAACTCTACAAAGTCGATTTGTATTACCTGAAAAGGTCCGTCTGCAGGAGGAATATGGGATGGCTCTGTTAATACTACCTTACCAAATGTTCTTCCTCGTGCAAGTAAGACAGGTCATTGCTTTCCTGCTTTCCCAAGAAGATAACCCTGGTGCATGCCAGTAAGCTCTTACCAATTTGCACATACCTTCCTTAACCTAGGTGAGTCATACCATGTGCCACTTCAGCTAGGCTTGGGAGATACGCCCTGGGGGGCCACTGGCTTACCTTGTCCATTTCTCCAGAGTCCTGAGGACTCCTGACCATACCCATTCGCCTTCCAGACCTCCTTTTCCTGTAGGGAACACAAATTTGCAACTCAATTTAATTGTTGTGTGTTTGCAATTTAGAGTACCTTGAGCATCACTCCAAAACCATCTCTAGAGTCAGTATGTATATTGGCTGACGTATATTCTGCCAACTTGCATGCCCTGGTTATAACAGCATATCCTGTGCATAAGTCTGTCTGTCATAACTGTGGTATCTACCGTCAGTCTAAAAGAAAAAAAAATCAGGTCTGCATTCACTAACGGGCTGTCACTTATGTTTGGTCTTGTAGTAAAGGTCTGATTCAGATATTCCACACAATCATGCGCATCAGTGTCCATACAAAATTTCCCTTCACCAGTATTCTCATCCGCCACACTTTGTGCATTTCAAGGCACATGCAGTAATATACTGGTGTCATTCAGTGGCAGCTCCCTCGTGGTGATGAGACATACCAGGTTCGGGCAGAACGTTAAAGGACTAATACGGCATGTGGTGTATGAACTGTCAAATCACTTTCCAGTACTACGTCCTAAGTATTTGACCATTGTCCTACATAACTGCAGTTTATCCTTTCAGACCTTGTGCCCTGTCTGGAAGAGATGAAACAAAAGTTTTTTAGTATCCGCCAGTGAAGACACAAAAGTATCAGAGCACAGTAATAAAGTCATATCAGTATCAATCTCCTATCAGGCTGAAAGGATAGTAAGCAGCTATGCAAGGCCTGGGAGAAAATACTCAGGCTGTCAATGAAACCTCGGGAGAGTCGGGTCCATGTATTGTATCCCCTTTGTGAACGCAAAGATGAAGAGTAAACAGTGAAGAAAACAGAATAGAGGTTGGTGAAAGTAAAGTTTGTAGAGGTGGAGAGGATTTATTTTTAAATGACAGCTGGATTGGGCACTACGTGGAATTGAGTCTTAAATACTTGGTCTACCCCCTTTAAATCTTGTGCTTGCTGTGTCACTACTGGGACTACCTCAGCCATCAATCCAGTGTTTTGTCCATCCTAAGTTCATAGGGAACCCGGTATCTGCAAGATAATTTCCTCTACCTGTGATGGATATGAATCTAGAACAGTGGAATGCAAAATTAGTCTTTGAGGTGTATCTAAAATACCTTGTACTTCCTGAGCGGGAGTACAATATATGTATTTCACATCTCAATTTACACAACAAAATCTCTGTCGATTAAGTTAGTCAGGAGCCACTGCTGCTAGGAGAAAAGAAAAAGGTTTAGCATCATAGAGGCCCAATCGTTTTGTCAAAGGGTAATGTTGTACTTATCTCGTTACTCCCATTAGCCAAATTAGTGTTTACCTGTGATCTTTTCCTAACAGAGAATTTTCTAGTACTACAAAAAAAGCTTCTAGGTCATGCAAAGTATTCATTTAATCCTTCTCATCCCGTATTAAGGGTCTGTACATGGTTCAACAAACATTTCCGAGCTTATCTAGACAAGGGCATTCCTAGAAATTAATACTTCTTATGTGATAGTTAAAAAGTAGTACCCTGGGGGTTACCCCATCTCTCTCCATTTATGACATTACTTTCCTAGTTTTTATTTTATTTTTGGGTCTTACTATATATGTACTTGAATGGCTCCATACTTACCAGTTCCACTGGTCTCAGCCACTTCCCCTGCAGGCTACAGCTCCTCTTTTACCTGTTGGATATTACTCCTCTGAGTGCATGGAAATGGCTGAAACCAGAGTTGGGTCACCATCTCCTTCTAAATAAATCTTTTGACATTCATTAGTACATATTATAGGTTACATTCATATTTTTATTTTCTATAGTTTGTATACTGGCTGTAACTGCTTCCACATCCACATATGGCAGTGTACTTGCTTTCTCTTTTTACTTCCTCATTGTTGCTACGAGTTCAAACAGTTATTATGTTTTTGTTCTTTTATGACTTTGGTTAAACATATTTGTTTTCATACTACCTGCAATACCTTAGGATCAAAACCACCAATCACTGTTAATGATATTTCACCATTCATACATACTCAATCATTACAAAAAGCCTCTGCGTATGGACCATATTTCCTATGCATAATATAGCTAGCGGACCCTTTTCGCCCCTGCCCCTCAGCCTGTATCCTGGCTCCTGAACGTCTCTCGTGTGCACACTTGGCTCCCTTTGCGGACTTTTCAAACACAAACACCAAATGGTCAAAACGAGATGACGGTGAAAAGTCCTTTGAGCGCTTTCCACATGCTCCTTCTCCGCTGGAAAGTGCCACGGTCCACTTCTGTAATGACTGCCGTGTAACCAGTGAGGACCCTACCAGACCCCTCAGCACTGGAAGTATGAAGTATTAACAGCAATAAATTAATACCCCGTCTTATTCAGTGGAGGTTACAGGCCTGCTACTTTTGAGTTTCTATCCATGGGAATTTATTGGGTAAAAAACAACTTATCAATCACACTATCCAATGAATGTCTACCAGGAATATTTCCTGATAGAGTCAGCGAAAATTCCTTCTCTGTACACAAATCACGTCTACATATGCTAACACAGTGCATATGATGCCACAATTGTGTGAAATTACGCAAATGGTATCACGTTGCGCTGCGTATCACATACACACACGTGCGGTCCAATCGCACAGCTTATAGATACTTGTTATCTATATGCCCTACGATCACAGGAGTCGATTGAACAAGCTGCGCTCCACAGCCGGAGCGTAACACCAAAAATCAAGCTCCTCCGCACGTTTTACCTTAAAAAAACACACACACTACGTGCCTCAATATCAATAAATACGTGAGGTTGCTAACCTCCACGCCACCGTGCCTCTGCTTACTCAGTGCCTTCCTTCGGGATCCTGAATTTCCAGGGTTCAATCCACTCACACTTTTCAACAACCCACACTTTTAGATTTTCTGTACAGAAAAAAAAATATTGTACCAGTGATTGATAACATCCCCCTAGAGGTATTACACTTCCATTCATATGGCTATTGACTATAATTTAAATGCTATGATTCAGATTGGATAGCTATCTAGCAGAAGCTACAATGATATAAATATACATATATCCATATAATAATAGTAATAAATATATATATATATATATATATATATATATATAAACATAGATATATATTGTGACAAGAACACTGGAATAGTGTTTGATGGCTGGTATGTTTGTCCCAGGTTCTTGTCTTTCATGTTTTAGAAAAAGGAAAACTTCCGGGAAAATGTTTTGTTTTGTAAGCACCTTTTCAGTCTGTTGGAAAAGCTGGATAAGGGCCCTGAGAGAGAAAGAGGGCAAGTTCCAGACATTCCAGAGGGCTAATCAGGGCTTTCAGCTGTGCAAGAGTGTTATAAGGTTGCTAGCCTGATCAGTGTGGGCAGACTGCCTGGGGAGAAACTGCAAAACCTCTGTGGGAGAAACATGTGGGAGAAACATGCTTCCTTATACAAGTGACCCATACAGTATTTACTGGAAAACTCTGTGTTTTATTTAGAGACAGTCAGGAACGTCTTGTGTATAGTAAACGCCGGACAGGCAAGGTATTTTCTTTTGATGTTTATTTTATTTTCTGTTTAATAAAACTGGTTGCAGCCAGTTGTACCACAAACTGGACTTGTATGATTTCTCAGCTGCTGCTTGCTGCCATCTACCCCAGGAAATGGCACCCTGTTCCCCTACAGTTTTACAACTTGGTGGAGAATGCGAGCATTCCGTTCTGCGCATAAGTGAAAGCAGCAGCTTTATGATGCCTACAGAAAACTGTAGTTTATGCTGATACAGCCCAGTGTGAAGTTGCTGAGACTCACCCCTGAGGATTCGATATATGTCCTGGGTGAAAGCAGCTGCAAAGCCGCCCAAAAAATCTGTTGACATGGAGGAACTGCTTAAAGCCTTGCTGCAAGCTACAGCGGCTCAGCAGGAGGCCATCAGACAACAGCAGGTGGCAATGGAGGAAAATAGGAGACAGCAGCAGGTGGCTCTTTACGAACTTTACAGGCAACAGTGTCAGGATAGAGAGGCCTTAGCAGAAGTGGTGCAGAGCCTGGCATCCTGGATTGGAGATGTCACCGCCAGTGCTCCAACCAGCTATAGTTTTATATGGGCCAGTCACTTCCTGCAGAAAATGACAGAGGCTGATGATGTGGAGGCCTATCTGTCTAGGTTTGAAAGGACTGCCAAGCGTGAGAACTGTCCGAAGGCACAGTGGGCCAGTCTGCTAGCACCTTTTCTTTCAGGTGAGCCCCAAAAAGCGTACTTTCATTTAAGCCCTGCTGAGGCTCGGGACTATGACAAACTAAAAACTGAGATCCTGACCCACCTGAGAGTCACGCTGTCAGTACGAGAACAATGGGTGCACCGTTGGGTGTATGCCATGGAGAAGCCTCCTCGCTCCCAGATGCACGACCTTATTCACCTAACAATATATATCCACAGTTCCAATGAATGGCAATCATTAGCATAAAACACATAGCCTCTGAGAGCACTAAACCAGAAAACCAATCAACTTTGAAATACTTCAGCAATAAGTACCCGGGGAATACACACCCCAACCCCCTTTGCACAACCTGGGGCACTAATAACTTGAGGGGAGCCTGCCCCCTTGATAAACTAACTTGAGGTGGACACAGTGCATGTTAGGGGATCCTACCACCTTTCTACTTTTTTCAGTGAGGCACTGCAGTGAGGGGAGACTACCCCCTAGAATACAATATATTGCCCCACATTGCAGAGTATGGGCAGCGGATGCGCCCTTGTCTTGCGGTCGACAGTGCTCCGGGGTCTTATCTCCCTCTGCAGGCTTTGGACTGCACTGTCCTGCCGCCTCTGGTCTGCGCCATCCCTCCTTCTCCCAGCCCAGGGTCCTTGGTGAGGGGTCCGCTGTTGTTGCGTCATCCTCAGCGGTGCCTGTTAATCTGCCCTGGCACTCTGCTCTTCCTTCCCGTAAATCCATCTGGCTGTGCTTGGTCCATAGTCCTGTGATCCTCCAGCTGATGTCTCCTGCACTTAGCAGCTGCCTCTCTTCTACTGACGGTCTTCTGGCTCTTCCAGCGGGCAGGCACTGGCTTGGGCAGCTCCTCCAGCACTCAAGGGTCCTCAGGCCATATCGCAGCTCCGTACTTCTGCTTTGGTCTCTGGTGACCTCCAGCGCAGCTCCGAAGCAGGGTGATCCAGGTCCTACAATTCTGGAGCAGTTCCTCTTCTCTTCCCTCAGACGACCCCAAGTCTTGCTTCCGATGACACGTCTTTGCCAGTCATCTGCCCTCTTTCTCTCCACAGGGCTGCTTCCTCTTACACTCTGCAGGGCAACCCCCCATTCCTCCGCTGTGAGTCTGTTTATATCAGTCTCTGTCCCTCTGGACCTCCCCTGTCCTGTGTCCTCACTGGCTCTCTAGCCCCGTCAACAGACCACCCCAGTTGCCTTCTGCCCAACAACCTGGGGAGCCCAATCACCAGGGGACAATCTTCCTGGGCTTGGCTGTTGCTGGCCAGGGTGGGGGGAAACATCTCTACTTTAGTGGTACCAAATCTCCCTTTCCAGGGCTGACAGGGTCATTTAGAGTGCAGCCTATATTGTGCTATAGGATCTTTGGATTTTCCCCATATGTAAGGGGACACTTAACCCAAGGGTCCCCTGTATGATTAATTATAAAAAAATAAAAAACTGCATAGACATGTGTGGGGGTATTACATTCCTGCCCCCTAAAATTATACATGTCCTTACATATAGGCGACTACGCTACTAGCTATACCCAGCATACTGAGTATGGATGCCAAAATTCAAACAGTTGAATACAGAGTTTACAGTTTTCTTATGTTCAAGACTGTTCATTACAGTTCTGGGATTTGTCTGCCGTAGTCACTGTATCGCAGAGGGAGGACTCCTCTGGTACTTATAATGGGACGACTGATTTCTCCATCCTCTGCCATGGGTTCAGGGGTCATCTCTATAGTATCTGGATCAACAGACCCATTCCCTGGCATGGGATACCCAGTGACCCACAGCATTTCCAACAGATTGCAAATTGTCTGGTCTGCAGGGGAACTTAACCTCTCTGTCACGGGAGCTACATAGTCCATATTTCTCTCTGGAGAGGAGGTACAAAGCTGAAGGCGATACTGTTGCACGATCTTGCGATGATCCCCAACTGCAATCTCGTATGTCGGTTGTTCTGGATGCGGTCTGCCTACCATCATATAAGATTCCCACCACAAGTCTAATTTACTGTGATGGGCATTCTTCCGTTACCAAACATTGTCACCAATGTGTAAGGGTTCTGCCTCTGCTGTCACATTGTAGTGATCTTCCTGTCTGCTGTGTACGTTGCTCATTTGCTGTTCCACAATTTCTTTAGTTTCCTTAATACGGGCTTGGTGTTCCTTCACCCAATTGCCTTGGGGTGAAAAAATGTCTTCACCTGCTGTCAGTACTTCTATCTGTAGGTCGACAGGCAGTTTTCCTTGCTGACCGAACATTAGGTAATACGGAGTATAGCCAGTAGAAGAGTATTGGGTATTGTTGTACAGAAATGTAAGTTCGGATAGAAAACTTGGCCAATCTAATCTCCTAGGTAATGCGATGGCTTGAAGCATACTGATTAGCATTTGATTTATCTTCTCACACAGTCCATTGCATTGCTGGTGGTAGGCCGTAGATCTCATTTTCTTGCATTGGTAAAGCCCGCACAATTCAGCGAATAGTTGGGATTCAAAGGCGGTGCCATGATCAGTCAAGATTTGCTCTGGGTATCCATAGGATTGTACAAAATGTTTCCAAAACATAGCAGTAGTCTTTGTGGAAAGGTCTTTTACTGGCACTGCTACGACGAACTTCGTATAATGGTCTTTGCTGGTTAAAGCATATTGATAGCCACTGCGACTTGCTTGCAACTTTACGTGATCCAAGGCCACTATTTCCAGCGGACAGCTACTAGTGATTGGGTGAAGAGTAGCTCTTTCTTTTTGATCAGGGATTCTTTGGGGGCTACAGTGGTGACAGGAGTTGCACCATTTTTCCCCATCCTTCCGTATCCAAATCCAATAGAACCACCTTCTGATCGTATTCTCGGTTTTCTGATGTCCAAAGTGTCCTGTTTGTTATGATATTTTTCCAAAATGAGAGTCACATAGGCATGTGAAATTACTATTTGTGACGTTGAGTGATGAGATTTAAGGTCAATTGATTCACGAAGTAGCAGACCCCTTTGCACCTGTAGTTTTTCCCTTTGCCTCCAGAATTTGACCAGTTCAGGATCCGCAGCTAATCTTTGAGCCTTAGGAAGGTCTTCTTTCAAATTCAGCAGGCGTTTTATCTCCTGAATTATTGGATCTTACTCCTGAACCTTCTTCCAGTGACTGTCTTTTAGGCTCTGCTTCCGTAGGTGATTAGGCAAGGGGTCCTTGGCTTCGGGTGAGGTTAATATTAATTTCTGCTGGCTATTTCCTGTGGGAAACTGTGGAAGTTCTGCCTCCTCCCAGAGATCCTCCTCTTTGGGTCTGTGAAGTCTAGAGAGGGCGTCACCATTGTTATTCTGCGTTCCCTTCTGATATTTGATATTGATCTTGAAGTTTGCTAGTCTCGAACACCAGCGCTGTTCTAAGGCACCCAGGTGCACTGTTTGCAGATGAGCCAATGGATTATTATCCGTAATAACTGTAAAAGATGAAGCGGCTAAATAGTACTTGAATTTGACAGTGATGGCCCAAACAACAGTCAGAAGTTCTAGTTTAAATGCGCCATCATTTTCATCACTCCGTTCAGTTTTGGTTAATCACTGGCTGGCGTAGGCAATTACTCTCTCTTTATTCTCTTGAACTTGTGCTAGGACCACCCCCAGTCCCTGATAACTGGCATCAGTAAATAGGCGGAATGGCTGGTCATAGTTCGGGTAAGCTAGGAGTGGAGCACTAGTCAGGGCCATTTTTAAAGATTCGAAGGCCTGTTGCTGCGCTTCCGTCCACCAAATGGGTCCCTTTGGGGCTGGCCGCATTTTAGAAACTCCTGAGTAAAGAGGGGTGCACCAATCTTGGAGAAATTATGGATGAAGCGTCTATAGTATCCTGCGAACCCCAGAAATGCTCGGACATCCTTTAGTGTTTTAGGGGTCGGCCATTCTTGAATTGCCCATATTTTCTCTGGGTCAGGTGAAACTCCGTTTGCACTCACAATGTGTCCCAAGTATTGTACAGAAGTCTTCAAAAGGTGACACTTCGACAGTTTTACCTTCAAACAATATTCAGCCAGTTGCTGGAAAACTTCACCCAAATGTTGGAGATGCTCCTCATAGGACCTGGAGAATATAATGATGTCATCACGGTAAAGTAGAACCATATCATAGTTCTGATGTCCCAAGCAATGCTCCATGACCCTTTGGAATGTTCCAGGGGCATTGCATAGCCCAAAGAGCATTCGTTCAAACTCATACAGGCCCATAGGTGTCACAAATGCCGTCTTCTCTCTGTCCTCGGGATCCACTGGTATTTGTCAGCACCCACTGGTGAGATCCAATGTAGAAAAGTATTTAGCCGAATTGAGTGCTGTCAAGGTCTCTACGATCCTGGGAAGTGGGTAGGCATCCTTATGGGTGACTTGGTTCAGTTTGTGGTAATCCACGCAAAATTGTAGTGTGCCATCTTTTTTCTGTACTAACACCATAGGAGCCGCCCACGGACTATAGCTTTATTTAATGACCCCGGACTGTAGCATATCCTCCAACATCATCTTTACAGGCTGGTACATTGCTGGGGGCAAAGGACGATGGCGTTCCCGGATCGGAGGATTGTTGCCGGTAGGTATCCGGTGCTGAATGGTTGTTATGCATCCGAAATCTCCTGGAGCTTGAATGAATGCTGCTCGGTTTTCCTGTACCACATGTAACACTCCAACTCTCTGTTCTTCTGGAGTCTCAGTTGTCCCAAATTCAATCTTCTCCCACCACGGCGGTTTATCATCTGCCACTGGCAATTTCTCCACTTGCATATTCATTTGTGTTTCTGAGCTGACCAAGGGATATACATCCTGGAATGTTACTCTGGACAATGTTGCGACAGGCTGATTCCTATACAAGTACATGGGTTGGTCAAATGGGTTGAGAAATCTTACGGGCAATCTCCCTTTCCAGACTTGTACCACACTTCTGGCGACAATGGCTTTAGAGGATGATCCCGAGTAGCCCGTTTCAACTATAGCTTCATAATCCTGACCTCTTGGCCTGATTTTACTTTTACACCAGAGTATTGTTTCTGTATTGGGTTCCAATCTGATGGCATAGTGTTCTGCTATCCTGATTTTACCCACTCGACCACTGGCACTGGTAAAGTTCTGCTGTGCCCTGATGTTTTTCACGGTTCTCTGCAACCCCTGTTTTTCTTGCACCGGGCAGGTCTCCGATTCTCTTTGTAGAGCAATCACCAGTTCATTTCAACAATTCCGGCAATTACTGCAGGTACCCCTATCTCACTTATGTCCGTTATAATGCACCCTTGTTGTCGAAGACATGTATCTCCAATTTGAATGTCACATTCCAAATAACCTCTACAAGGAATTGGTTGCTCATCACTGGCCAGGAGATTCAACCAATTTGGGGGGAGGAGGTATGAGTTCCACGTTGTTTTAATGCTCTCGAAATTTGTTCCACTGGATCGTAGTGACTTGGGAACCGATATCCAGCAGAGCCTGAAATTTCCACTCCATTAATACAAATTTTTAGTTCTGGACACCGGCCCATGTACTTTGAGCAAAACATTTTTTTTGCTTGGACCTAGTTGGAGGAAGTCTCCCGAGGGTCGGTCCATTGCCGCGGGACTTCTGAGTTTAAAGCCTCTGATTGGCATTGTCATTCCACATGACTGCTCTGCTGACATCTGCGACATATCGGACCACCCCTGTTGGTCAAATTGATCTGTGGGGTGCCATCAGGGCCTTGCTGGAGCTCTCCAGTTATCACAAAATGACTTAGGTGCAGCCCTCCAATTCCTTTAGTGTTCTGCTCTCCAGCTGCCTTGAGGTTCGTGTTGTCTTTCTATCCAGGATTTAACTTATTGCATTTATTCCACCACTTGCTTCCTAAGTGCCTCCACAGAGTCTCGTGCCGTGTGTTGCACATGTTGAACTGGAAGAGTTGAGTTTGCATGCATTGACTGCTCGACTTTTTCATGGCTGGGTCCCAGGATTTTTATGTCATTCTCCTTGAAATCCAAGAATGTTTCCTTGGGAGCTTGTCTCCTTAACAGCTTCAGTTGGGACTTGGCTGCTTCCCCCATTACTCCTTCAATAAACTGATCGATTAAGGATTTATCCACTTCCCGAATTTCTTTGGTGTCTGCCTGTTGGATGGCTTTTAGTGCCACTTGTAGACTGAGAGCGAAATCTCTTAAAGGTTCGCCGTGTTGATGCGTTCTTGCGAAGAACCGGGTTTTTAGTTCTGAGATTGTTTTGATCTCAAATATTTTAGTTAACCTTTCAAATATTTGTTCCACATTCTTCTTTTTATGGTCAGGCCATGAATTAACTTCTCTCAAAGCAGGCCCCTTCAATTGTACTTTTAAGACTTCTACATTTTGGCTCTCTGTAAGGGAGTATAACGTAAACATAGATTTCATCTTTGCTTTAAACTCCTTCAAGTTCTCGGTCTCCTTCTTCGCCGCCTCTTTTGAATAACATGGTAGCCAGGGTGCTCCAAAGTAATACGGCATAGTGATTGGAGTCAGAATTTTAGATCCCTCCTGGGAACCACTGCTGCTCAGGGCCTGTGGTTCTTTGTCCTTATCCATGGCTGGTGGGGATTGACTTGCCTGTAATCTCTGATCCTGTTCGTAGACGCCAAATATTTGTGTAACACCCCAGTCCGAAGGTGTGTTGATCGCTCAAACTGCAGTTGATGATCTTCGTGAATTTCGTCATTATCAGCAAACCGTGACAGATGCGTAAAAGCATAAAACTCCCCTTTTTTTTGAGCAGACGCAGAATGACCAGCAGCAGGTACAACACAATTTTATTAACACACTAAAAGCAATCACAATAATAAAGGTGACATTGACAGAGTCCGTAAAAATTACGTTAAGAACTCTTTGTTTACATACTAGACAGGAAAAACTTGGGTATAAGCTGGCGTTGTCTTTAAATAGCACTGTCTCGTATAACCAGCAATAACAATTAGGCAAGTGAGTTGTGGGAACAGGTAAGCAAGCTGGCGTAGTCTTTAAATAGCACAGTCTCGTATAACCAGCAATAACAATTAGGCAGGTGAGTTGCGGGAACAGGTAGCAAGTTGGCGTTGTCTTTAAATAGCACAGATATATAAGCTCTAATAGGCACTGCTGGGCGGAGCTTGCATAAACAGTTAATAATGAGCCTGCCTTTGTAATACCAGAACACACATATGTAGAAGCTTACAGGCACTGCTGGGGGGAGCTGGCATAAAACAGTCAATAATAAACCCGCCTTTGAAGTAAGAAGCACATAGGTATAATAGTTTTAACAGACAATGCTGAGCGAATCTTGCATAAAAAGTCAATCATAAACCAGCATAACCAAAGCCCTATACACTTGATTGCTTAGCACAGGCTATTCTCTCTTATATAATCACAGTTCCAATGAATGTCAATCATTAGCATAAAACACATAGCCTCTGAGAGCACTAAACCAGAAAACCAATCAACTTTGAAATACTTCAGCAATAAGTACCCAGGAAATACACAACCCTACCCCCTTTGCACAACCTGGGGCACTAATAACTTGAGGGGAGCCTACCCCTTTGATAAGCTAACTTGAGGTGGAAACAGTGCGCATTAGGGGAGCCTACCACCTTTCTACTTTTTTCTGTGAGGCACTGCGGTGAGGGGAGACTACCCCCTAGAAAACAATATATTGCCCCACATAGCAGTGTATGGGCAGCGGAAGGGTTAAATAAGGTGCAGAGTACTTCAGCGGAGGGCTAGCTAGAGGCACAGTCTGGTAGTGGAAAGGGCATACAGTACCTCAGCGCAGTTGCGGCGCTTCTGCCATCTACAACCCGGCTCTGTCTTCGGCGCCACCTGTGATGCAAAGCACCACACCGGGGGTGCGCCTGTGTCTTGGGGTCGGTGGTGGTCCGGGGTCTTGTCTCCCTCTGCAAGCTCCGGTCCACGCTGTCCTGCCACCTCCGGTACGCACCTTCCCTCCGTCTCCCAGCCAGGGATCCTCGGTGAAGGGTCCTCTGTCATTGCGTCGTACTCAGCGGTGCCTGTTACTCTGCTCTTCCTTCCTGTGAATCCGTCTGGCTGCGCTTGGTCCGTTGTCTTGTGATCCTCCAGCTGATGTCTCCTGCACTTAGCAGCCGCTTCTCTTCTCCTGACGGTCTTCTGGCTCTTCCAACGGGCAGGGACTGGCTTGGGCAGCTCCTCCAGCACTCAAGGGTTTTCAGGCCACAGCGCAGTTCCGTACTCCCGCTTTGGTCTCTGGTGACCTCCAGCACAGCTCCAGAGCACACAATTCCGGAGCAGTTCCTCTTCTCTTCCCTCAGATGACCCCAAGGCTTCCATCCTCTGACAGGTCTTTGCAGGTCAGCAGTCCTCTTTCTCTACACAGGGCAGCTTCCTCTTACACTCCGCAGGGCAACCCCCTTCCCATTTCCGCGCTGTGGGTCTGTTTATATCAGTCTCTGTCCCTCTGGACCTCCCTTGTCCTGGGTCCCCACTGGCTCTCTAGCCCCAGCAACAGACCGCTCCATGGGCCTTCTGCCCTACAACCTGGGGGGCCCAATCACCAGGGGACAAGCTTCCCGGGCTTGGCTGTTGCTGGCCAGGGGAGTGGGGGTGAAACATTTCTACTTTAATGGCACCAAATCTCTCTTTCCAGGGCTGACAGAGTCACCTAGAGCGCATCCTATATTGTTCTATGGGCTCTATGGATTTTCTCCATATGTAAGGTGGACACTTAACCAAGGGGGACCCCTGTATGATTAATTAAAAAAAAACTGCATAGACATATGTGGGGGTATTACACACATGTCAGAGCCTTGCTGCCCTCTTACTGTCTGCTTGTAGCACCACTCTCTGCCTCCGCTGCTGCAGCACCGCTCTCTTTCCTGGAAGCTGCAGCACATGTCTCTACTGCAGATGCTGCAGCAGCTCTCTCTGCCCTAGCTGATGCAGGACCTCTCTCTGCCACAGCTGGTGTAGCACCTATCTCTTCCACAAATGCTGCAACACTGCTCTCTGCAGTAGCTGCACCTCTTTCTGCCCTGGCTGCTGTAGCACCTCTCTCTGCCCCAGCTGCTGCAGCACTTCTCTCTACATTGATGCTTCAGCACCTCTCTCTGCCCCAGCTACTGCTGCAGCACCTCTCTCTCTCTCTGCATTAGAAGCTGCAGCACCTCTCTCTGTCTCCCAGGCTTCTGCAGCACCTCTCTCTGCCCCTCAGGCTGCTGCAGCACCTCTCTCTGGCCCCCTTCAGGCTGCTGTGCAGCTCTCTTTGCACCTCAGGCTGCTGCAGCACAGCTCACTTTGCCGCTTAGGCATTTCTTGGACATTATTTTCACTGAGGCATTGAGAGATTATCAGATCTGGGGGGGCGCAGTTTTGACTGCTGAATAATGTTTTATGACTAGTTAACTACTATAACTCATATAACCCCTGGATTAACCATGTTGATATTTTAAATATTATAACCTTGGATATCATTTTCATTCAGAAATGTATCCATTCCTTTTTTAAATCCATTTACAGAGTCCGCCATTACCACCTTCCCTGGCAGGGAATTCCACATCCTAATTGCCCTAACAGTGAAGAACCCTTTCCTCCGTCACGTTCGGAACTTTCTCTCCTCCAGCCGCAGTGAGTGCCCACGTGTCCTAAACTGTGTTCTTTTAATAAATAATTCCTCTGATAACTCTTTGTGATGTCCCTTTACATATTTGAAGATATTAATAATATCCCCTCTTAGACGCCTCTTTTCTAGTATATACGTATTCAACCTATAAAGCCTTTCCTCATAATCCAGTCTCTCTAGGCCTTTAATCTGTTTAGTAGCTCGCCTTTGAACCCTTTCAAATTCACTGATATCTTTTTTTATGCAGTGGTGCCCAAAACTGAACACAATATTCCAGGTGCGGACGTACCAATGCTTTATACAGCGGCAGGATTACATTCGAGTCCCTTGACTCAATTCCCCGTTTTATGCACACTAGCACCTTACTTGCCTTCTTTACTGCACTGTGACATTGTGTATGGCTATTAAGCCTATTATCAATGAGTACCCCCAAATCTTTTTCCAAATCTGTTTTACCTAGTCGTTCCCCATTTAATATGTAGGCTGCAAGTTTGTTTTTAGTCCCGAAATGCATAACCTTGCATTTGTCTGTATTGAGCCTCATTTTCGATTTAGATGCCCAGAGTTCAAGTTTAGATAGATCATTCTGCAAGGACTCCACATCCAATTCTGAGTTAATTACCTTACACAGTTTAGTATCACCTGCAAAGATTGACACTGTGCTTTCCAGGCCTATTTCTAGGTCATTGATAAATATGTTGAACAGTAGTGAACCGAGTACGGACCCTTGTGGTATTCCGCTGACTACTGGGGACCAAGTTGAGGACTTCCCATTGACCACTACTCGCTGTACCCTGCTATCCAACCAGTTGCTTATCCATGTGCAAATAATTATTCCTAGGCCAAGCTCCTTTAATTTGATGATCAGTCTCCTGTGAGGCACTGTATCGAAGGCTTTTGCAAAATCTAGGAAGACCACATCCACTGCTTTTCCCTGATCAAGATTATTGCTCACTTCCTCATAGAAGCTAATTAAGTTAGTCTGACATGACCTGTCCCTCACAAACCCATGCTGGTTCTTGCTAATAATCCTAGTGGTCTGTAGATACTCCTGTATGCTGTCCCTTAGAATGCCTTCCAATATTTTCCCCACAAAAGACATCAAACTAACTGGTCTGTAGTTACCCGGAAGATTTTTGGATCCCTTTTTAAATAATGGCACCACCTCAGCTTTACACCAATCCTTCAGTACCATGCCTGATCTAATTGAACTATTTAAAATCAAGTATAGGGATCGTGCTAGTTGTGAACTAAGCTCCATAAGAACCCTCGGGTGAAGTCCATAAGGACCAGGTGATTTATTAACCTTAATTTTGCTTAGTCTCTCTCGGATTACTTCTTCACTTAAACAAGTTTCTAACCATGGATCTTTACTGTCACAATTGTTATGCTCTACTCCCACCATCAGTTCTTATCTGGTGAATACTGATGAAAAAAAATTGTTCAGTATTTCCGCTTTTATTTTATCATCATTTATCAATTCTCCAAATTCATCTTTTAATGGACTTATATTCTCCTTTTTTAACCTTTTACCGTTTATGTATTTAAAAAAAATGTTAGGATTGATTTTACTCTCTATAACAATTTGCTTTTCATTTTCCATTTTAGCTGCTCTTATTGCTTTTTTGCATTTCTTATTACATTCCTTGTAATACTTGAAAGACTCTTCCTTTCCATTAGATTTAAATGCTTTGAAAGCCTGCTTTTTTTTATCCATTTCTGCCTTAACCTTCTTGTTAAGCCACATCGGTTTGAGTTTAATACTCCTGTGTTTACTGCCCATGGGAATAAATTTATGAATATTGCTATCCAGCAACCCCTTTAAAACATCCCACACTTCCGAAGTGTTCTTGTTATTAAACAAAATCTCCCACTCTGTGTCGTTAAGTGCACATCTCAGCATACTGAAATTAGCCTTCCTAAAATTAAAAGTTTTGGTGGAACCCCTATAGCTATGTATCCTGAAACTGATGTCGAACGTGATCATATAGTGATCACTGTTACCCAAGATCTCCCCAACTTTAGTGTTTGATATAATATCCACATTATTAGTAATTACTAGATCCAAGGTAGCTTTACCCCTAGTTGGGTCCTCAACTAATTGAGACAAGTAGTGATCCTTTAACATATTTAAGAACCTGTTGCCCCTCGTTTTAGCACATGAATCGTTACTCCAGTTTATATCTGGGTAATTAAAATCCCCAATCACAAGGGTGTACCCCAATCCCGTAGCCGTTTCGATTTGTTGCAAGAGTTGTTCTTTCTCATGTATGCTAATATCTGGCTGTTTGTAGCACGTGTCTATGACTAGTTTTTTTGCATCAATACCCTCACTTGATATTTCAACCCATAGTAAATCCACATTATCACCAGTTTCCTCACAGATAACCTCCTTTAAGTATGGTTTAAGTGATGGTTTAAAATAAACACATACACCCCCTCCTCTTTTGCTTGCCCTGTCCCTCCTGAAAAGAGAATACCTCTCCAAGTTTGCAACCCAGTCGTGAGAGTCGTCCCACCATGTTTCTGCAATACCTATAATGTCATACTCAGCCTTTGATGCTAACAATTCCAATTCTCCCATTTTACCTGCTAGACTTCTAGCATTTGCAAGCATACATTTTAGTTTAGCGGTTCCTTTATTCGTTTGTTTTTTTAAAGATATCCTATCCTTTACTAGTGCATCCCTTGAGTTACTGATACAGACTGTCCTTCTCGTTCCCACTCCAACCCCACCATACTTAGTATTGCCCACCTTACTTTTCTATTTGATCAACCCAATATTCCCGTCTAAATTTACCGCCCTGACATAAGTATTTTCCCTTATATCCCATACATCATTTTCTATAGGCTGTAAAGATGACACATAATTGTTATTAGTTAATGCTTTGGCAATACCTTTCCTGATACCCTTATTAGAACCCATATAAATACCCTTACTGGCTGCAATTTCCCTCCCCCCCTTCTCCACCCCCTTTTATCTCACTACCACCATCCCTACTATTCTCACTGCATGACCCATAGTCTCTAGCTAAACCCTCCCCCAGGCTCCTAGTTTAAAATCTCCTCCAACCTACTAAGCATCCTTCCCCCAGCACTGCAGCCCCTTCCTCATTCAGGTGCAATCCATCGCGAGAAAAAAGATGGCGCCTGACTGAGAAGTCCGCCCAGTGTTCCAAGAACACAAATCCCTCTTTCCTACACCAGTCCCTAAGACACATCCCTAATCTCCCTCTGTCTCCCTGGACTAGCGCGTGGCACTGGTAATATTTTGGAGAATATTACCTTAGATGTCCTTTTTTAAGTTTCTGGCCTAAGTCCCTATAGTCTTTCTTAAGGACATCCCACCTACTATTAACTTTGTCGTTGGTGCCAACGTGCACCAAGACCGCCAGGTCTTTCCCAGCCCCTCCCAATAATCTATCTACCCGGTCCGCTATGTGCCGTACCCGAGCACCCAGGAGACAACAGACCATTCGGCTATCACGATCCCGGTAGCAGATTGCCCTATCTGCGTTCCTGATGATAGAGTCCCCTACCACCACCATCTGCCTGGGCACCTCTCTAGCTTTCATCCCATCTGAGCCAGAGGGACCGCTCCTCCGGTTGCAAGAGGGAGCAGTCTCCTCCGACTCCGTCATTTCGTAGCTATCATCCACCGAATCTTTGTCAAATCGGACAAATTTGTTCGGGTTTGATAGATCCAAGATGTCGTGCCTGCCCCTCTTTTTCTTCCATCTAACAGTGACCCAACTGCCTACCTGATTATCCTCATCTACCAGTGACCCCTGCTGCAATTCCTCCTACATTCTATCTAAACTTCGCTCGAGATTGTGAATATCCCTCAGTCGCGTAACGGTTTGCTCTAGATCAGTTACCTGGGCTTCCAGGGCAACCGTCCGCTCACATCTCGTGCATTTGTATTCGCCCCAGGGTCAGCTGCTCTAGGTGCGCATACATCTTGCACGACATGCACTGAGTCAGACTCTCAATCACAGCCCCTCCCATCTGTTTAAAAAACTAACTCCCTATTACCTTCCAAAAGACCAATAAAGAAAATAAAAACTAACTAGCCAATACAATCAATACACAATAAGTTGGTAAAAAAAAACAAAACAAAAAAACTAACTCCCTATTACCTTCCAAAAGACCAATAAAGAAAATAAAAACTAACTAGCCAATACAATCAATACACAATAAGTAGATAATCTATACTTATCTGAGTGGAAGCTCTCCTGCGACACCGATACTCCTCCTTGCAGTTGCTCCAGTCTTCTGCCCTTCCTTTTCACTCGGCTTCCGGCTCCTGCTTCGTCCGCAGACCTCACATATGCAGGCTGTGGCTTCAGTAGCACACACTCACTCCCAGTAGCTGTAGCCCACATACACTTTCACTCCCCTGGCAGCACTCTTCTCACCCTGCATCAGCACTCTCACTCTTTCTTACCCCCAGCAGCGCACCCCCAGACACTCACCCAGCAGCAGTACTCACCTTTCCCTCTTACACACACACACACACACACACACACACACACACACACACACACACACACTCCACAAGCCGCGGTAGCAGCAGTGCTCTCTCACTCACAGAATCCCACACACACACACTCAAGCAGCACTGTAGTCAGTCCAGCAGCCTCACACTCACACTACAGCAGCAGTGATCCCCCTGCTGGACTCTGCGCCCAGACTGCTCCCAGACGCCGCTCACACACTCAGACCGCCCACACATACAGACCACAGTGGCAGCAGCAGCAATCCTCTGCTGCCTGCTAACCACGGCCCGCTCCTCCTGGCGATCACCCGCTGCCCGCTCCGCCCCGCCTGGCACCGCCACGCTGACTCCCGGCTTCCTCCTCACTTCCGCTTCTGGCCCGTCAGCACCTCCTCCTCAGCACGTCCGTCAGAGACCTCAGCCACAAGGTTTTTATTTCTTAGGACCCTTTCACATGAGCCATGACCTTGGTAAACCCAGCAATAGCCTGGGTTTTTGCAGTGGTGTGTAGGGGTAATAATCTCTTATGTAATAATTCAAGTAAAAAATATATTGTGTTGTCAGTAATGAATTAAGCAATAGCCCAGCTATACATTTTACTCCTGAATTCAGGAATTATATGAAATTTCAATCATATATTTTTTCTGTTTAATAAATCAATATATTTGCTGTTTAATACATGTTAATAATGCAGCTATAATACGAGACTAAAGAAGATGACTATTGTTTTTTTTATTTTAAAATGGCAAATGTAATCATTGTACCTGATATAGGGGGTAATTCCAAGTTGATCGCAGCAGGAATTTTGTTAGCAGTTGGGCAAAACCATGGGGGTCATTCCGAGTTGTTCGCTCTGTATTTTTTTTTCGCAACGGAGCGATTAGTCGCTAATGCGCATGCGCAATGTCCGCAGTGCGACTGCGCCAAGTAAATTTGCTATGCAGTTAGGAATTTTACTCACGGCATTACGAGGTTTTTTCTTCGCTCTGGTGATCGTAATGTGATTGACAGGAAGTGGGTGTTTCTGGGCAGAAACTGGCCGTTTTATGGGAGTGTGTGAAAAAACGCTACCGTTTCTGGGAAAAACGCGGGAGTGGCTGGAGAAACGGAGGAGTGTCTGGGCGAACGCTGGGTGTGTTTGTGACGTCAAACCAGGAACGACAAGCACTGAACTGATCGTACTGGCAGAGTAAGTCTCAAGCTACTCAGAAACTGCACAGAGAAGTATTTTCGCAATATTGCGAATCTTTCGTTCGCAATTTTGATAAGCTAAGATTCACTCCCAGTAGGCGGCGGCTTAGCGTGTGCAAAGCTGCTAAAAGCAGCTTGCGAGCGAACAACTCGGAATGACCACCCATGTGTACTGCAGGGGAGGCAGATATAACATGTGCAGAGAGAGAGAGATTTGGGTGTGGTGAGTTCATTCTGCAATCTAAATTGCAGTGTAAAAATAAAGCAGCCAGTATTTACCCTGCACAGAAACAAAATAACCCACCCAAATCTTACTCTGTCTGCACATGTTATATCTGCCTCCCCTGCAGTGCACATGGTTTTGCCCAACTGCTAAAAAAATTCCTGCTGCGATCAACTTGGAATTACCCCCATAGGTGCTTCACTCTGCTGTAGCTGTAACAGGTTCTGGCACAGCATATCAGATTGCCAATGTTCTACAAAATCGTTACCCGCTATTATACCCAGGGCCGGATCTAGACCTTGCGGAGCCCCGGGCAAAAAAATAGGGGCGTGGCTTCTTGGAGAAGGGGCGTGGTCAGTTATGCCCCCTGTAGCTGTGACCACAGTAGTATTGCACCAAGTACTGTGCCCCATGTAGAGTTGTGCCCCCAGCAGTACTGCCCCCAGTACTGTGCCTCCTGTAGAGTTGTGCCCCCAGCAGTTTTGCCCCCAGTACTATGCCACCAATAAAGTTGTGCCCCCTAGTTGCGACGTTTACAAAAAAAAATTATAATTAATACTTACAATCCCCACTCCTGCTTCCTGACCACTGCTGCCCTCGGTCTCCGGCCGCTGGTGCTGCTCCTCGGATCTATGGGAGAACGTCATGACTTCTCTCCCATAGCACCGTATAGACACTAGAGGTCAATTATGACCAGTGACATGCGGTGGGGTGAGGCAGGTGAGGCAGAGCCTTTCCTGTCATACTAACGTTTGTGCCAGACTTTTGACTATATAAAGTAAATAAAAAATACAAAGAATATGTTTGAAATATCTTCTTTGCATTTTTCTAATAATTTTTATAGCCAAAACTCTGGAGTAAAAATTCTATGGCAGGTGAGGCAGTGCCTCACCTGGGTAACTTTTCCACACATCTCTGATCAAAACTCATCAAATTTCCAGGAGATTATACTGCTGCACCTGTGTATAATGGCCAGATTTACGCTTTGGCTCATAAATTGCATGTAAATCTGGCTCTAGTGCTAGCCAGTGCCTCCTGAGCTATTTAGCTCACCGCACATCCCTGATTATGACCTCTAGCATCTATATGCCGCTACCACAATGCAGTGCAGTGCGCGATGACTTCATCACGCACCGCACAGCAATGGGCATCTAAACAGCACCGGGTCCGAGCGACACAAGTAGCAGATCTTGCTACGGCAGCAGCGCCTTCAGGAAGGCGGCGCCACGGGCAAAAATCCTGCTTGCCCGTAGCAAGATCCACTACTGATTATACCACCATATATACATAATTAATAGTTAAAGCACTGACACAAGGAGTTAAAAACCTTTTTAAAGATATCTTTTTTCACTTTATTTACAATAGATTACAAACTTTTCAATGGATTACAAATAGATTTCACTGGTGTAACTACATTCCCCGCAGCCATTGCAGTGGCTTGGGGTCGCAGACACTGATTATGCAGATTCCCATGCGGACTAGTTTTGCACATGTAAATCTGTTGAAATGTCCCTCCAAAAATATTCGCTGCCTCGGAGGAGACAGATGGTAGAGATCCTACTTGACCTATAGCATCTGAAAGGGAGCACAATGCTACAACATTATCTGGAAGTGCCTGGAGTGCTCAGTTCTGGAGCAGCCGTGAGAAGATATAGTTTTCTGCAAAGCTACATCTTCTGCCATGAAACCCCTGACAATGAGCATTTTACCCCTGGCAATGAGAATTTTACCCCTGGCAATGAGCATGACACCCAGAACATGAAAACCATGGCAATAAGCATGACACCCCTGGTAATGAGTATTACACCCCTGGCAACAAACATCACACCCAGAGCATGAAACCCCAGGCAACAAGCATGGACCCCAAAGCATGAAAACCCTGACAATAGGCATGTAACCCAAAGCATGTAACCCATGGCAATGAGCAGGTAATTTAAAACTTATTAGAAGCCTTACTGCGGGGCATATGTCTCAGGCATTACGGTGTGTGGCATAATGTGTCATGGGCATTATGGTGTGTGGCATAATGTGTCATGGGCTTTACGATGTATAGCATATTGTGTAATGGGCATTTCAGTGTGTGGCATAATGTGTAAGGGACATTATGGTGTGTTGAATAATGTGTCACGGACATTGCTGTGTGTGACAAAATATGTGGTATAACATATCACAGGTATTACGGTGTGTGGCATAATGTATCAGGGCATTGAGGTGTGTGGCATAATGTGTCACATGCATTGCAGTGTATGAAATAATGTGTAAGGGGTATTACAGTGTGTGACATAATGAGTCATGGGCATTACTGTTTGTGGCATATTGTGTAATGGCATTGCGGTGTGTGGCATAATGTGTAAGGGGAATTATGGTGTGTGGTTTAATGTATCAGGGCATTGAGGTATATGGCATAATGTGTCATAGGCATTGCAGTGTATGAAATAATGTGTAAGGGGCATTACGGCGTGTGGCATAATGTGTCATGGGCTTTAATATGTATAGCATATTGTGTAATGGGCATTTCAGTATGTGGCATAATGTGTAAGATGCATTATGGTGTGTAGTATAATGTGTCATGGGCATTACAGTGTGTGGCATAATGTGTAAAGGAAATGTTGGTGTGTGGCATAATGTGTAAGGGGCATTACTATAAAGAGGAAAACGACAAATAATGTAAGGGGCATGAATCAGGATTTTTTTTTTTCCTGTGGTGGCAAATGTCTGGGCATGCAGGTTGCAAAACTGGGGCATAAGGTAGTCTTTTCCTGCAATTCCACACCCCTTGCAGTGAGACCACATGCCATTTTTGTAGCGTGCACTTTACTTTTCACATGGCAATAGGAAGGATTTATTGCTACTCGGGGACAGGGTTGGGAGATAAAGTGACAGTGGGACATATGGACACCACCTAGGCATGTCTTTGTTCACTAAAATATGTAAATACTTAAAAATGATTATTACTTTTTTGAAAAAAGAAATTCTGTTATGTGGATTAAAATACAAATTAAATAAACCAAAGTATGAGTTGTGCGTCTGTCTTATGATATCTATATACTGTACTGTGAGTACAATTTTATGAGTAGGAATGTGTTACGGCCCCATCATGGGTTTTGGATCTGTATTTTTTTTTTTTTTTACAAAAATCACAAAAATAGCTAAAATCACATAATTTGAGCTTGTTTTTGCTCCTACAATATTATTAAGCTCAATAACATTATTTTACATTTAATTTCCAGTAAATTTTGACCAACTTACAACTCCCAATATTGTTATCATCCACTTTAGGCCAAAAGGTTGCATCGAGGTAGGTGGATGACCAGAGCCGGCCCTAAACAATATGATGCCCTAGGCAAGATTTTGGCTGGTCCTCCCTAGCACCGCTGCTAGTTCCGCATCTAACCCTACACCCCTTTCCCAGCACCATCAACCCTCACCCATAGCAGCCCTTATTTTGGTGTTCCTACCCGCTATATTTTAAATTGGAACAGTGCGCACATTTGCCGCACATGTTCTTGCTGGGAAAGGGCATGGCAATAATACCCCCAAATCAAGTTACGCTACACAGTAGTGCAACTTTATTCACATTTTATCATTCCATAGTGTCCCTAATTCACGTTACATCACACAGTAGTACCACTTTACCTAATATATGTTACTCCTCACAGTAGCGCCCCGTATTCACATTACATCTCACTGAATTGCTCCTTATTTAGAAGGAAAAAAGGGAAGGGGTAAGATCAAAGGCGGCCAATAATAGAATTTGGGGAGAAATGAGTGGACAATGAACAAAATTAAAATATAAAATTTCAACAATACGGTTAGGATCTCCAAACGGAAGTTCTTGAATCGTCTGTCTTGAGCAAAGGTCCTCAATGAATATGCAAGACAAAATATCAGGAAAAACCAATGTGTAATACTGTATACAAAAGTCAATTTTTGTAGTGTCCAGAAAATGGAACCCTGGTGGATGAGGACACTTGATAGAAGGAAGGATAGAATCTCCCCACCCGTTTCTATGCAATTTTAGAGCATACCGAAACTCACATCAAGGAAAACAAGAAAAGGCACATAAAGGTATCTTTATCTGGTCAGTTAATATAGGCTTCAATAGTAAAATGAGAAAGTTCCACTCTCAGCATGCACCAACGCCGTTTCGACTGTATAAGTCTTTTTCAAGGTGTTGGTGCATGCTGAGAGTGGAACTTTCTCATTTTTACTATTGAAGCAAGTTTGGCCACCATCTCCATTTGTGAGGTACACTGGGGTCTTCACAGAGGGTCTTCCGGACCACCCATCTGTATGGGAGTTATTAACATCCTCTTCCCACGTCCCCTTTTTACACCATTTCAGTGAGATTTTTGGCCATCTTGCATCTTTTACTGTTTATTTTTTAAATGTTTTTTTTTAAAATAAATATCATGAATTTTTAATGAACTGACTCCGCTGGACCTATGTTCAAAGATACCTTTATACACGGAATTCACACGCCAAACACGTGAGTGGGGTACGCTGTGCCTATATTATATATTATATATATATATATATATATTATATATTCTCCTGCAAACCCCTGTCATTTTTTTTTATAAATCTGTTTATTATGATTTTCATAGGATACAATGCAAAACATAAGCAAATAGCAGGTATTCAATGAATAAAGTAGAGAAACAATATAGGTGTTTACACCAATCTATATCAGGAAGTGAACATACGACATCTTCGGAGTAGTGGAGCAGACGTGGTGCATCAGTAATTACACCATGCACTGGAGTCATATAATTGTCAATGATATGAAAAAATTGGTATATCTAGTATTCCAAGAATTAGCTATAAAATTATGGGAATGAAGCAAAAAAGAACTACCCTTGAAGATATATGAATATGGAAGTAGGATAAGGAATATATACTCTCATGACATATGCACGAAAGTGAACTATAGTAACCCTCAAGAAGCCACTCCCAGAACTATAACATTAGAAACATCATACAAAACACATATCAATTAGAAAAGAGGAAAGAGGAGAAAGGAGAGCTATAGAGATAAAGAGGGGGGTAGGGATACACATAAGGCTAAATAGGGAAGGAGGGTAAGGATGTTCTTATCTATAAAAGCGAGGAAAGATAGCAATTGATACATCAATATCAGGTCGGAGAGCATAAGATCTCAACCCTAGAGCTTATCATAAGGTAAGGATAATGATTTTCACAACATGGACTCTTCCAGTATCTTCCTGTGGAGGAACCATTCAGTATGTTCAAACACCTTAAATATTTGGGTCTGTGTGGTCCGATCCCACGAATCAATGTAAAGGTCCCACTTTTTGTAAAAAGATTTAACACCCAACTCTATATTGACTTGAGCCGATTTCCTGTCATAATATAATATCTGCAATAACTTACCATGAACTTCTACTAATGTAGGGGAAGAGGACGATAACCAGTGGGATAGAATAACTTTCTTTGGGACTGTTACTAAAATAGTGAGAAACGGTATAATTCGCTGTTTCTCAGGCCCTAAATTCCATTCAGAAAAATTTGCACATAAACAAGAAAGGGGTGTTGCAGATACACGTATATATAACAGCTGATTAATGTAGGCCAGTAATTTGTGCCAGAAACGCCGTCAGACCACACTCCCAAAACATATGGTAGAAGGAGGCCGTACGAATATGACACTTAGGGCATTCCCCCGTTTCCGTGGGATTAAACCTAGCATGTTGAATTGGGGAGATATAGGCTCTCTGCAAAGTACGGAGGTGGACCTCCTGCAAGTAAGGCGAAGCCAGGGCTTTTATGGTAGAAACGTAATGATCACTAAGTTGATGATGACTAGTCAGGCTAGGTATATCTTTACGCCATTGGGTAAGTAGTTTATCCCATCTACACTCCGTTGTACTAGATGTCAGGATGGTATAAATCTGTCTGATGTGTGTTGGGCCAGCCCTATGGATATTAAGCGAGACTAACAATGGGTGAGAAGAAGGGGGTGTATCACGTGGTATAGTGCGCATATGGGTGATTGACTCTAAGTAATGTCGGGTCTGAAGATACATGAAAAAATGAGAGTGAGGCAGGTCAAATTTCTCTTGGAGTAATGAGAATGAATACATAGAGCCTCCCGGGTCAAACACTTTGGAGGAGTTAGATAGACCCTTCTCTTTCCAGAGCCGGTAATTGGAGTTAATGAGAGATGGGGGAAAGGCGGGATTACCCCATAGTGGAGTGCATATGGACACCTCAGGGTTACATTTAAAGTTCTTATGTAAGGAGCGCCAGTTGTAATAAACATCATGAAAAAGGGGGTTGTTGAGGATATGAGTCGGGATCAGGGAGGGCTTAGACAGGAGCAATACCCCTGGAGAGTAGGGAGTAAATAAGGCCTCATCCAGAGCAGAGTCCGTAAAGAGTTCCCTGTCAAACAGCCAGTCAGCAGCACATTGGAATAAAGTCGCCATTGAGTAGGACATATAATCAGGAACACCAAAGCCACCTGCAGACTTAGGGGCCATCAATTTATCTAAGGCAATAAACTCTTTTTTTTTCCCTTCCATAAGAATTTCGACATAATCTTCCATAAGTATTGAATGTCATGGTTTGTAAGGTGGACCGGAAGCATCTGCATAAGATAAAATAATTTTGTAAAAAATTATGCTTTGTAAAACAGCTATTCTCCCCAACAGAGACAGAGGTAACAGTTTCCAGCTATCTAGCAACGAAGTTACACGTGCCAGGGCAGGAGTGGAGTTTTCCTTGTATAGTCTGGAAAAGTTCACTGAGATTTGGATCCCTAGATAGGTAATCTTCATGTGGGCAATTTTAAAAGAAAGAGATGGGAGGATACTGGAGATGGTACAGGTAGAGGGACCTAAGGGTAAAAGTTCCAACTTGGCCACATTAATCATATATCCCGCCCTAATTCCGAATGCTTGTATTAATCCAAGGATCTCCGGGATGGAGGTCGACGGATCTGAAACAAATAATAGCATATCATCGGCAAACAGAGCAAGACGGAGGTCAATATCTCCAATTTTTATTTCCTTAAATGCGCTCAATTGGCATAAGGCTATCGCCAAGGGCTCCAGTGCTATTGCAAATAGTAGGGGTGATAGGAGGCAGCCCTGCCTGGTACCGCGCTGAATCTCAAAGGATGAGAAGAGTACCCCAATACAGGATATCTGAGTTTGTGGGACTGTGTAAAGAAGTCTGAGAAGATTCACAAAATCGTCAGGAAAACCAAAGTGTAGGAGAGTAGAGAAAAGATGGTCCCAATCCACCAGGTCGAACGCCTTTTCAGTGTCAAGAGAGATAATAACTGGAAGAGAGGAAGGGATGGATAAAGAAGAGGAAGAAGAAGAAGAAGAAGCATAAATGGCTGTTAATACTCTCCGTATGTTAATCTCCGAGTGTCTACCCCAGATGATCCCGTTTGATCCTTATGTATGATTTGGGGGAGCAGTAATTTAACTCGGTTAGCCAATATTTTAGGGAGTAGCTTGTAATCAAGATTTAACAGCGAGATCGAACGATATGATCCCGGTTGGGACAGGTCTCTACCAGGTTTGGGGAGGACTTTGAGGATAGCAGTATTAAAATGTCTGGGCAGAGTGTCAGAAGACAATATCACATTTAGGACAGATACCAGGGTGTTCCCCATTCAGGGTAATAGAATTTGATAAAAATCAGCACTAAAGCCATCAGGGCCTGGTGCTTTGTCCCTACCAAATTGACCAATGACACTCTGGACTTCTTCTAACGAAATAGGATCGAGCAATGATTGAACCATGAAGGAATGAAGTTGAGGGACAGGAAGGTTGTCCCAAAACTCATTGGGCCATGGCAAAGGGGTGGGAGATGTGGCAGGAGAGGAGCGTGAGGAAGAGGAGTACAAGTCCTTGTAAAAGGATTTCATTACATCAGAGATCTCCTGATTATTAGTAGTTAATGTGCCAGTGGAGGTACGTAAGGGGTGAGTAACCATGGGAGGGCGGGAACCAGTGAGAAGTGTCGTTAACAACTTTCCAGTTCTATTGCCAAACTTATAAAACCTATAATTCACCGAAAAAGAGAATCTATTACCCATGGAAGACATGAATTCATCAAAATGCGTTTTGGCCTCCATGTATATAAGGCGATTGTGTGGAGTGGGAAGAGATTTGTATTACTGATAGGCCATTGACAGGGGTCTCTGAAACTCTAGATACTGAGAGGCATATTTCTTGTTAGTGGCTGAGACATAGGATATAATATCACCCCGGAGGACCGATTTTGCAGTCATCCAGAACAATATAGGATCTTCATCCAAATGGGATGCATTGTTAGTTTTAAAAGATTCCCAAGAAGATTCTAGTCTTTGTTGAAATTTCAGGGAGTGTGCGAGATATGAGGGGAATCTCCACAGTTTAGGAGAGGAGGAAATGTCTGGAAAGTGAAGGGTCGCAGTGACTAGGGCATGATCCGATAGGGATATTGCCTCAATTTGAGAGTCTGATACATGTTGATAATGCTGATTTAGATTACCTTATAACCTTCACTATATGGGTAAGAGACTCAGTAGTACGCAAATGGCGTATGGGGTACCGTAAGGGTAAGCAAAAAAGTCAATAGGTAAATATAAAAATTTATTATAAAACATAAATTCTTTAAAAAGCAGGAATTCTGTGCAAGATAATGTGCCAAATATATGAAAAAAAAAAAAAATTAAATTTGCCAATGATATGCAAAGGTTGGAGTTTACCCAAAATGCTGGTACAGGATTAGTGGAAATTGTTCTCTAGAATCCGTTCCATATTTTGCCCATCAATATGGTGTCCAGTTATGATCCGGTATGGAGGGTACCTTTTAATGTTGCTGAAGAGAGTCCATAAAGGATTTCCATATACCGCTAGAGGGTTAGTGTATTGTCTCTTAAATGTAGAGTACCTCATGCAATGCGGGAATAGGCTGGTGCCTCTCTCAGGCTCCTCCGGATAACTGGTCGGCAAAATGGGCTGGTTCGGGTCCAATTCAGAGATGTCCTGTTCCAACGGGTGAATACCAGACGCGTTTCGCTGCATAAACCCTGCAGCTTTTTCAAAGGTGTATCCTGAAAGAGATAAAGATTACCACTCAGCATTTATTACCACTTACAATGATTGTTGTCCTAAGATAAAATCCATAATTAGGAAAAATTACAGTATATTAAAACAAGATAATTTGCTAGGGGATATCCTTCCAGCTAAACCCACATTTATATTCCGGAAGGGACAATCTTTAAAGAACTCCCTAGCTCCCAGCCATTTGAGATCTGAGAAGAGAATTAATTCCAATAAAGATCCATGGCTCCAGCCAGTAACGGGCTTCCTCAAATGTGGTGGCACGAGATGTACCACGTGTCAATATATAGAGAAAACACAGTATGCATATATTTGGCACATTATCTTGCACAGAATTCCTGCTTTTTAAAGAATTTATGTTTTATAATAAATTTTTATATTTACCTATTGAGTGTTTACACTGTTCTTTCCTCCACTAGCGCAGCCTCCATTCTTTTTTGTATTCTCTCCTGGGAGTGACTCCCCGGTAATATTGGCTGCTGCTTAGCAAACCATCTCGTCTCACAGCGCCCGAATACCTTTGGGTATATTTTACCTTATTTTTGCACCGTAAGGGTAAGCACTTAGCGTAGCATATGCTCGGCCGTGATCGAGACGCACATGCGGCACGCTCGCTCACAGCTTACGCTTGTGTCGAGCACGCTATAGGCGAGCGACTACCGTAATGCTACGCTACCAGCGTAGCGGACGCTCGAGACCACGAGGAGATCACGAGCGGCGCAGACGCTCACAAGATGATAATCAGTAAACCTTGAATGTAACACACAGAAAGGATACTCTTATGCTGTAAACCTTGTTCTGAAACACTGTAGCGATATAACGCTGCTTAACCTGGTTAACACTAAAGCTGTTTGAGCGATCGAGACGCTCCTATTACCCACTGCAATGTAATGAACATACCATACCGTGCTAAGGTTCCAACACCTTTACTAACAAGCTTTTAAGTTATATCGAAAAAGGTAAACAGTTCACAAGTCATACACTACAAACTAACATATAATTCTAACAGATTATCTAGACAGAAATATACAATAACGTTACAATCTTATACTAAACAGAGAGAGAGAATGTGGCCAATACAAACAAAGAGCGAGATGATTACAGAGAATTACTTACACACACTGGGAACGATCGCTGCGCAGCTTCTTCTGGTACCAGCTCCAAGTTAGTCAATATGAAAACCGTTTGTGGAGAGTCAGAGAATGAGCTGCCCAGGCTGGCTGATCTTATATACACTGCATACAGTACACTACAAAGGGACCTATAATCTCATTGTTCATTGGACACAGGAATGTCTCCTCGCATCATAACAAAAGGTCATAGGTGGATTTGAACAGGTGGGCTGTGGCTATTACAAACTGCTCAGGTGGGAGGGAATCGCCGGATTCCCACCGCATGGATAATGAACTGCAAATATATGAAATGTCCATAATCTACTAATGGCCATAACTATACGCAGGAGCGATTAATCTTTACCTAACCAACACCGGATTGTTGCTATTAAAATACTCTTCGGTTAGGTACCAGACACAACTGTTCTACCTTAATCAGACCCTTTGTACCACGTAAAGAGGGATTCCCAAGTCCGTGAACAAGTCACATTAAACAAACTTACAGTTATCACTAAGGGGAACATTACCTATAAAACATACTATTTGGTTTTATTATTTAACGATTGAGTCGCCCGCTAGACGCACACAAACTCTACCGTAAATGCACATACCACGCGCCAATGCGCACGGCCATAGAAGCTCCATTACGCAGCTGCGAGTATCCGCACGCACGGGAGAGAATGTGCACATGCAGCAGGCACGCACATGAGGTGAATATATGGCAACGTGTAGCATGATATTTTTCTGACTTTGACAGTCCACCCTTTGGCAGTCATCAATAACTGCCACTTCCTAAAACAGTTCAAAAAAGAAAAATATATGTCATGTGTAAATACATTTCTATGGTTGGGTAAGGGAGAAGAGGATCAGGTGGGAAAAAAAGTATGACCTAGTGAGATAGTAGAAGCATGTGTGTATGAATCCATGTTTGAGGGGTCATGTATCATCGTGCCGTACGTGTTTTAAATCAAGCTTCGAGGTATTGCGAAGTATACATTTGAATTCCTTCTTATCCCATATTACGGGTCTGTGGATGGGCTGTCAAACTTTACCGAGCTCTTTTCGGCTTTTGGTTGCAACAAAATGGGGGAGCACATTTTAGTTGATGATACATGAATGGGGGGATATGTGATTGCTGACATCTGTGCCTATATTCCCTATCGACTATGTGTGTCATTACCTGAAGGTTGTAGTGGTGAAGATAAGAAGCAATTATGGTAAATGCAGTCATAAACTATGTGAGTTTAATATACATTTGCTGATTGAGGTCTTGTCTGATGTCTTGTCTCGATGTACATGTTGACTGTAGTCTCCCGATGCTTTTGCTATAAATGCTGAGCAAAAAGCTTTCTCAATGTCCATAGACTTACAATCTTTAAAATATTGGGCTATCGTAAAAGTTAAAGTCACTAGGGAAAATGGGGGTCTATGGCATTGTCCATCAATGGTCTGTGTAAAAGGTTGTCAAATTCTTCTTCCAAGCGGATGTCTTTGTACCTTGGAGGAAAACAAAGGAGAAACGGGTGAAAGAAACGGACCGTGGAATCACATTTTCATCACAACATTGTCTCTATCATTGGGTCATAAATCAAATTAGTCGTTGTTAGTACAGTGTCCTCGCTCCCTAGACTCATCACCCTGGTACTGTTTCTACGCTTCGCTAAAACCCGAACGCATCTAAATATCAGACCGACCAATATGATGACACCCAGAATACACAAAAGAAATTTCCCTACATCCATAATAATACCTTGGGCCCATTCTCCTAAACCAGAGAACCAATTTCGTGGGTTCAACCATGACACCCAACTGGTCAGCTCATTACCCACAGCAGCAAGGGTGAGATTGTGTTTCCTTCGGAACTCCCATTTTAATTGTAAAATGTCATCCATCTTTTGGTCTATGACCTCGACCGGGTCTTCAGTGCTGTTTGTAATATACGTGCAACACTTTATTCCATATTGAGTAGCCAAGGTGACACAATACCCGCCTGTCACTGCTGTGAGATAATTGAGAATCATCCTATGCTGAACCAGTTCTGTTTTGTAGGCTTGTAACTCTCTTCCAGTATACCTGAATGTGTCGTCATACATTTCAGTGATATTGTCTAATAAATTAGCAAGCGCAGATATATATCTATAGTTTAACACTCCTCTGGCGGTACAAGTGATATCTAACGCGATTAGGAATTGAATCCCGGTGGATTCATGGATCAGGTCAGAGGTTCTTTCTGTCAGTTGCCTTTTAACGACGTGCTCGTAATGAGTGTGAGTGTAAGGAGCTTGTGCACTGCGGTGAATATCTTTAATTTTGTTATGAGATACAGTCATTACTTCAGGCAGTACTTTTACAATATAACATAACCCTTCTGAGTTTGGGGCAAGCCACTTATACGCCTTCCTCCAGCATATGAAATATGCATCATCGGGGAGAACATATGGGACGGAGTATGACATTACCATGTTACAAATTTTCCATGTGAACTCTCCTAACCCTAATTCTCCCATCTGTTTAGTGCACGTATCAGTTTGTACGATCTGTGCACAGTATCCTGGTGATACTTCTCCAACTCGCATGATCCTACTTCCTAAGGTGTACCTATACCGAAAGAATATCCTATGGTCGGCTATCTGGCGTATAAGTTCTGTATCTACGGGTAATCTGTCGGCTCTATGTGAAAATGTCATGGTTTGATTACTCCATGACACTTCCCAATTTCCCGGCTTTCGGGGATTGGAAATGTTAAAGCACACTAAGGACCTATCCACATGATATTGGTGGAGCTTCAAACTAGGAGGACTAGAGATATTAAACCTCTTGTCCACCGGCCTCCCACCACTTAGCTCAAGCACCTCTCCTACAGTTAATGGGAATGGTACTAGTCCTGATTTGCTATGGCCTTGAGGTACTTGAGAGCATACCCAACAATCTGTCTGATTTAACACTTTACCCACTAAGGAGTGATAGTCACTCAATGGATGCCGGTCCATATGGATATTAAAACTGGATTGGCATTTCTTGATACACCCATCCTCGACTATACTGTCACAGTGTCTACAGATGCAGTTCTCTTCAGCTAACAATCCTTCACAATTCCTTCTATTGTCAATGCTACCAGATCGTTTTCTGATACTCGCCTTTACTCTGTGATTATGTTGTTCTTGGAAATCTACGCCTTCATCCTGGCCATCAGAACCCATTCCAGATCCTTTCTCGACTTCCATGGTACTCTCACCGAAACAGACTGCTCTGGTCAACATCATGGTTAACAGGAAAATCCGTATCACAGTCTCTTGGGGCAAGTCCATCTTGGAGGAGTAAAAGGAGAAAATAAGAAGGAGGAAGGGAAATAGGAGGGAGGTGGGAACTGGAGAAAATAACAAATGGGAAAAAGAAATCTGGCTCGACAAGCTTCTGGTCTTATTATTCTCAACGCTCAGGTGTCGTCTCACTCTTCCCTGAACAGACACTCTAGTGATACAACCTCTACCGTCTGTTCTTTGTCACGGGACCTTTCTGGATCCGCAACCTTCTTACAATGAGACGTATGGACCCAAGTCTCTCTCTCGGCAACCTTCAAAGCAGTTGTGCTGGTCAATAAGACTTGGTATGGTCCTTCCCATCTGTCAATAAGGCAACCTGAGCGTAGAAAATTCCGTATCATTACATAATCCCCAGGTTCAATGTCATGACAATTACTGTCTGGCAAATCAGGAATCACCAACTTTAGATTATCATTCTGATTCCTCAATTGCTTACTCATCTTAACCAAGTACTTTACGGTTACTTCATTGTTACATTTCAAATCATCCTGGGGGTTAATCATAACATGGGGTTGTCGACCAAACAGAATTTCAAAAGGAGACAGATTAAGAGGGGACCTGGGAGTGGTTCTGATGCTGTATAATACAATTGGCAAAGCTTCAGGCCACAACAGTCCTGTTTCAGTCATTACTTTGCTCAATTTATTTTTAATAGTGCTGTTAACTCTTTCCACCTTCGCACTCGCCTGGGGGCGGTACGGAGTGTGCAGCTTACTATTAATTCCCATCAACTTACACATTGTTTGAAAGACTTCACCGGTGAAATGGGTACCCCTATCACTCTCAATTATTCTAGGGATACCGTACCTACACACAAATTCCTGCACAATTTTCTTTGCAGTAAATACAGCGGTATTTGTGGCTGCGGGAAATGCTTCAACCCAATTTGAGAACACATCAATACAGACCAAAACATATTTTAAATTTCTACAAGGTGGCAATTGTATGAAATCAATTTGTATTACCTGGAAAGGGCCATCTGTCGGAGGGATATGGGATGGTTCGGTTGGTATTGCCTTTCCGATATTCTTCCTCAAGCAGGTGAGACATGTCATCGCTCTTTTACCCGCATGGGAAGAAAATCCTGGGGCGCACCAATAAGCTCTTACTAGCTTGCACATCCCTTCTTTGCCTAGATGAGTCAGCCCATGTGCTGCTTCCGCTAGACTTGGAAGGTATGCTCTGGGTGCCACTGGTTTACCATGTCCATCTGTCCAGAGTCCTGAGGACTCCTGGCCATATCCTTTTGACCTCCAAACTGCCTTTTCCTGTGGGGAACACAAATTTTGCATTTCACGCAATTTCTGTGTGTTTACAGTATTAAATACCATCAGCTGTGTGGTGTCTGTCTGTATGGGGGTACCGGCTGCTGATTTAGCAGCTTCGTCTGCTCGGCTGTTACCAAGTGATACCGGGTCTTGGCTATACGTGTGAGCTTTACACTTGATAACAGCCACTCTGTCGGGTTCCTGTATCGCTGTTAGAAGTCTTTTGATGTGGGCTGCATGCGCTACGGGTGTGCCAGCTGCCGTCATGAAATTTCTGAGGCGCCATAGGGCTCCGAAATCATGGACTACTCCGAATGCGTACCTAGAATCTGTGTAAATATTGGCTGACTTGCCCTTAGCCAATTCACATGCTCTGGTTAGGGCAACCAGTTCAGCAACTTGTGCTGAGTGAGGTGGGCCTAGCGGTTCTGCTTCTATGGTACCTTGGTCATCTACGACTGCGTACCCAGTACACAAGTCTCCCGGGTCCGTCTGTCTGTGACAACTACCGTCAGTGTAGAAAGTAAAATCTACATCTTCCAGTGGGTTGTCACTGATGTCAGGCCTTGCCGTGAAATTTTGGGTCAAATATTCCATACAATCATGCGTGTCATCCCCTGTATTAAATCCTCCTTCACCATCACTCTCATCCTCCACCCTTTGTGCCTGTCCAGGCACACCTGGGAGATACGTTGCAGGATTTAATGCGCTGCATCTCCTTATGGTAATGTTTACGGGGGCCATCAATGCCAATTCCCATCTTGTAAACCGCGCTGATGAGACGTGTCTGGTTTGGGCAGAATTCAGTAAGGCTGACACTGCATGTGGTGTATGAATTGTGAGGTTGTGTCCTAGCACTACATCTTCGCTTTTCGTAACTAGCAATGCTATTGCTGCAACGCTTCGCAAGCATGTGGGGAGGGATCGCGCTACCGTATCTAGCTGAGCGCTGTAGTAGGCTACCGGCCTGCTGGCATCACCATGCTTCTGGGTTAAGACACCTGCTGCGCAACCAGCACTCTCTGTTCCGTACAGCTCAAAGTGTTTCCCATAGTCAGGCATACCTAATGCCGGTGCCTGTGTTAGGCACTGTTTTAGTCTTTCAAATGCCATCTCAGATTCGTCTGTGTGCGAAATCCGATCAGGTTTACTTGATGAGACCATCTCCTGCAGAGGTAGGGCTAGTATGGAAAAACCTGGGATCCAGTTACGGCAATACCCACACATTCCTAAAAACGTTCTAATCTGTTGCTGGGTTTGTGGCAGGGTCATGTCACGAATTGCTTGAATTCTATCAGCGGTAAGGTGTCTCAGTCCTTGTGTCAGACAGTGTCCCAAATACTTCACCCGGGCTTGGCATAATTGTAACTTGTCCTTGGAAACCTTGTGTCCTGTGTCTGAAAGATGAAACAGGAGCTGTTTCGTATCTCTCAGGGACGCTTCCAGTGAATCTGAACACAGTAGTAAATCATCCACGTACTGGATCAATACTGATCCACTCACTGGTTGGAAAGACTGTAAACAATCATGCAGGGCCTGTGAGAAAATACTTGGACTGTCTATGAACCCTTGTGGTAAGCGAGTCCAGGTATACTGGACTCCTCTGTATGTGAATGCGAATAAGTATTGACTGTCAGGGTGCAGAGGTACCGAGAAGAAAGCGGAGCAGAGGTCAATCACAGTGAAAAATTTGGCAGTGGGAGGGATTTGCATTAGGATGACAGCTGGATTTGGCACTACGGGGAATTGACTCTCAACTATTTTGTTGATCCCTCTTAGATCCTGCACTAATCTGTAACCCCTCCCCCCACTCTTTTTAACAGGGAAGATGGGACTATTTGCAGTGCTGGACGTCCTTACCAGAATGCCATGTTGTAGCAAGCGCTCTATTACAGGGTAAACTCCTAACTCCACCTCTGGCTTCAGAGGATATTGTGGGATTTTTGGAGCTATCCTACCATCTTTTACTTGCACAACTACTGGGGCTACATTTGCCATCAATCCAGTGTCTTGTCCATCCTTGGTCCAAAGTGACTCCGGTATCTGGGAAATCATTTCTTCTACCTTGGACGGACACCTATTTACAACAACAGTGTGTGACATTAATCTTGTTGGGGAGTCTAGCATATCTTGCGCTTCCTGAGCGTGGTTTTCGGGTATGTCCAAGAACACACCTTCAGGAGTACAGTATATGACGCATCCCATTTTGCACAGTAAATCTCTCCCTAAGAGATTAGTCGGAGCCAATGCAGCCAGCAGAAAAGAATGCTTGGTATGCAAAGGCCCTATCGTAATCTCTGCTGGCTTGCTTAAAGGATATTGTCATACTACTCCTGTTACTCCCATGGCTGGAATTGTTTTACCAGTGGTTCTCATGCCCACGGTCGAATTTATCACTGACTTGGCAGCCCCCGTATCTACAAGGAAATTTAGAGATCTACCAGCTACATCGATTGTGACCTCGGGTTCACTTCCAGGGCTCGCAATCAATTTCACTGGCTGCAGATTACAGGTGTGGCCACACCCCTATGGTGTATGGTGACCTCCCTGTATTGCAGTTGCAGCTATAACCTGTGAAGGGGGTGAATGGGTGTTATTAGAAACTTGCCAGTCTCTTTTTGGGGGATACCTTCTTGTTTCCCCTGCGTGTGGCTCATAACTCCGTCTCTGCGGTCCTTGATCCCATTTTCGTGTGTCATGTCGTTGTCTAGGAGGTTGATATGATTTTTGTGCATTTTTCGATCTACAGTCTCGTGCAAAATGTCCCTCTTTATGACAGTAATAACAAGTTACCACATTTGACTTACCCACAGGGGTCGGAGATGTATACAGAGGTGGCCTTGTGGTCAGGGCCTGTATACTTACGGCCATTAACTTATCACTTTGTGACTCCCTGTGTCTGGTGATATTCCGATCATGATCAACAGCGGCCTCTCTCAAAGTAGCCACCGACAGACCTCGCCAACATGGTTGGGTGGTCTGTACCCTTGTCCTTAATACTTCCTTTAAACCTTCCATTAACACAGATACTGCTACTGCTCTATGATTTACATTTGTCTTAATGTCTTCTATGCCTGTATACTTAGCCATTTCCTGTAGTGCCCGATGAAAATAATCAGCAGCTGTTTCTCCCTCTTTTTGTTTGATGGAAAAAAATTTGTTCCATTTGGCAACAGCTGGAAAATACTCTTTTAACTGTAAATTTATTCTCTTTACATTATCTTGGTTGTACACATCCGTAAGGGGTACATCTTCATCTAATTTACAGTCAGCTAAAAATCTTGCTGAGTCGACATTGGAGGGTAAACATGCCCTCAGCAATATCTGCCAGTCTTTGTTATTGGGCTCCACAGTATTTCCTAGATCTCTAATGTATTTCTGGCTAGCAGCTAGATCTTTCCTAGGATCAGGGAATTCAGACACTATTGTTCTTAATTCCATTCGGGAAAAGGGGCAGTGCATGGCGATGTTTCTGACAGGAGTGACTCCTGAAGTGTCAGTTTTCCCATTTGGCACTGCTATTACCCTAACGGGATTAAGTCCAATAACATCATTCTGAGTAGATTCTACAATATGTGGTGAAATGGTTTCAGCATAGTGTATGGTGCCGTACTTACCAGTTGATACGACCTCACCTGTCCCTCCGCTAGGGGGCTTTGATACTAATCTTACGGGTTGGGCCGTGCCCACTGTTGTTTCTGCTATGGTGGCTGCTAGAGAGAGTGCCGATATTGTTGTTGGCTCATCCTCTTGATCACACTCCTGGGGAAAGTTTAAAACAGGGTACAGCTTGCACGGATTAGTATTTGCATCAATAATCTTAGTCACATTATTCTTAACATTTATACAGTTACTAAGTGCATGTTTATCATTCACCAGTGTGCCATTCTCTGTAACCACCTGCTCTCCCGTTATGTATGGTGGCGGTGGTGCCGTGGCTATCAGTTTCTTGATAGGGTTAGATCCAGCCGCCTGAGCCAATCCTCTCTGTATTTCACCCTCCTGCTGCCATAACTGTAAATAGTCATAATGTTTGATCCGTCTCTTTGCAGATTTAATGAGACATATCCTTCTCCTTAGATTTTGTAACACATCTGGGCTAAAACTGCCTACCCGTGGGAACTTTTCCCCATCATGCACAGTCATTCTTTCCCATTCATCGCACAATACCTCTGTGTGTGAACCGTATTTCTCACACATTTCATACCTTGCCGACCCGATTGGTCGGTTTACTAAGTCAACCCGAACCGAGGTTGATCGCCCACTACCTGAACAACTGGCCCCCATCTTTGCAGGTGCTGCTTTCACTACCTCTGACCTTAATCAGGGTCTTCAGCGAACCCTTACAAAAACCAAGATGTCCTGGGTAGGCCGGCGGCGGAAGTTTACCGAGTACTCCACTCACTCGCCCACGTCGACCAATACGCCCACACACTGCCTTAGCGCTGACGTACTCAACCTAGGGCCCCTGCGACCTGAACCTCTATTTACTGGAACATGTGGGTGTGATCCGAAGAGCACTTAACCCTTTCCAGTAACTATTGGTTGTTGGATAGTTCCCGAGTGACCAGCGAACCTCCCTTAAAATAAAAAAAATTACACAAATCACGTTAGAATGTACAAATAGCGTTTGTGACCCCTCTAGCGTACGCAAATGGTACTGGGTCAAGTTACTAACTAATGCACACAATTACGTGCGGTACAATCGTTCTGCACATAAGCAACTAATCTTATGTGCGGAGCGACCAGTGGAATCGAAAATTGTGGCTGTGAATTCCTTCAGCCAGAGCTTAATGGCCTATATGGGTATCGCACCAACCCTTTCTGGTGTTGTGCTCCTTTTATCTATAGCGGAATTCTTAGTCTGCTGTACCTAGACCTCCTAGTCTGTGACCTCCTGGTCTGTGCTACAGCAGACCTCCTGGTCTGCTAAACTCTAATGCTCTTTTTTTTTTAAATGTTTAACAAGGGATGCCTCCCAAGCCACCATGCAGTCACTTACACGTATGTACCTCACGAGAACTCGATGATTTCCTGTGGTTCAACCCCAAAAATTTTAGAAACTTATATATATGTATACACACTCTTTCACCTCATATGCACTTTACTTTCGTTTCTGCGCAGAAATCCCTTTCATTCAGTAACACAGTCTAGTCCAGATGAGTTGCAAATTAGAGAAGGATCTATTAGCTTAAAATTTTGGACACTGAGATCGATTTGCGCTATTATCGCGTTGCCTCCTTTTTTCCTATTTAAAATAATACTATCGTGTGATTTGTATTATGTGGGCGTACCCAGACGCTCCGTTGCGTAATATACGCTCCGTGCGTCGGCCCTTGCGTCGCGTACGCTAGTCCCGCCCTTTGTTAGAGACACATGTACTCAAGCCAGGTATATCCACAGAAATACAATTAACACGTTTATATCAATGTAGATGATCTTTAACTGTAATCATCTACTGAACACCACACCGAACTTCCTTGTATCTTAGGCAAGCCGTGCGCGTATTTTACAAATTACTCCTTAACGTATTAATATTACTTTTAACTACCAATAGCAACAAATCTTTCTCAGCACGTTATCAATTGTGAAATGGCAAACAGGAAAGTGATGTGAAAATACACAAATGAAAAGAGATACAGTTGTGTGCGTGCGTGCGTGTGTACGCAAAACAGAAATAAACAGTTTTAAAAAGGCAATAGTGTATTGTTCTTACCTCCGGTTCCGGATTCCACCAGCACTCCTACAACGTAGCGAAACAGACGCTTATCTAGCCAGCACTACTGCCTTCCCGCCCTTGCTGGCAGATCACGTCTGCTTTCGTCAGTGTGGATATGTGGAGGACGGACGAGCCGCCAATTGATAATGCTGATTTAGATTACCTTATAACCTTCACTATATGGGTAAGAGACTCAGTACGCAAATGGCGTATGGGGTACCGTAAGGGTAAGCACTTAGCGTAGCATACGCTCGGCAGTGATCGAGACGCACATGCGGCACGCTCGCTCACAGCTTACGCTTGGTGTCGAGCACGCTATAGGCGAGCGACTACCGTAATGCTATGCTACCAGCGTAGCGGACGCTCGAGACCACGAGGAGATCACGAGCGGCGCAGACGCTCACAAGATGATAATCAGTAAACCTTGAATGTAACACACAGAAAGGATACTCTTATGCTGTAAACCTTGTTCTGAAACACTGTAGCGATATAACGCTGCTTAACCTGGTTAACACTAAAGCTGTTTGAGCGATCGAGACGCTCCTATTACCCACTGCAATGTAATGAACACACCATACCGTGCTAAGGTTCCAACACCTTTACTAACAAGCTTTTAAGTTATATCGAAAAAGGTAAACAGTTCACAAGTCATACACTACAAACTAACATATAATTCTAACAGATTATCTAGACAGAAATATACAATAACGTTACAATCTTATACTAAACAGAGAGAGAGAATGTGGCCAATACAAACAAAGAGCGAGATGATTACAAAGAATTACTTACACACACTGGGAACGATCGCTGCGCAGCTTCTTCTGGTACCAGCACCAAGTTAGTCAATATGAAAACCGTTTGTGGAGAGTCAGAGAATGAGCTGCCCAGGCTGGCTGATCTTATATACACTGCATACAGTACACTACAAAGGGACCTATAATCTCATTGTTCATTGGACACAGGAATGTCTCCTCGCATCATAACAAAAGGTCATAGGTGGATTTGAACAGGTGGGCTGTGGCTATTACAAACTGCTCAGGTGGGAGGGAATCGCCGGATTCCCGCCGCATGGATAATGAACTGCAAATATATGAAATGTCCATAATCTACTAATGGCCATAACTATACGCAGGAGCGATTAATCTTTACCTAACCAACACCGGATTGTTGCTATTAAAATACTCTTCGGTTAGGTACCAGACACAACTGTTCCACCTTAATCAGACCCTTTGTACCACGTAAAGAGGGATTCCCGAGTCCGTGAACAAGTCACATTAAACAAACTTACAGTTATCACTAAGGGGAACATTACCTATAAAACATACTATTTGGTTTTATTATTTAACGATTGAGTCGCCCGCTAGACGCACACAAACTCTACCGTAAATGCACATACCACGCGCCAATGCGCACGGCCGTAGAAGCTCCATTACGCAGCTGCGAGTATCCGCACGCACGGGAGAGAATGTGCACGTGCAGCAGGCACGCGCATGAGGTGAATATATGGCAACGTGTAGCATGATATTTTTCTGACTTTGACAATGTGGTAAGAGAGAATGGGATAATAAAATATAGTCTATCCTAGATAGTGTATGATGGGCCGCAGAGAGGCAGGTGTATTCCTTCTCTGTGGGATGTAAGGCTCTCCAAATATCCACCACCTGCAGTCTTTCAGCCAGTAGAGGGACCCCAAATTTGGGCAAGGAAAGAGGTCTTGCCGGTAAATGAGATCTATCTAAACAGGAGGAGGAGATAAGGTTTAAATCTCCGCAGAGGATCAAGGGGTCTGTGAGGAGCGGAATCAGTTTGGCAAGTAAGGACTGAAAAAATTTCTTAGTGTAAACATTAGGTGCATATACATTACACATTGAATAAGTTCTACCATTAATCTTAGCAGATATTATCACATCAGGGTCAACAACAGTGGATAGGACTTCTGTGGGGATAGGACGTTTGATCAATATAACAACCCCTCTGGCCTTAGAATTGAAAGAGCTAAAACCCAATACCCGCCAGTTTAAAGCATTTAATTTTGCCATCTCCTCTGTAGTCAGGTGTGTTTCCTTGAGGAATGCCAGGTCTACCCGTTGTTTACTAAGATAGAGGGGCACTTTCCGTCTCTTTGTTGGGGAATTAAAACCCCCAACATTCCAAGATCCCACCGTCAGATCAGGCATATTTCAGAGGAAAAGGCAAAATGGATGCATTCTTTACCATCATCACAAGAGGCATTAACATAATCACATCCTGTTGGAGGGGGGGTGGGAGAGAGGGAGGAGGGAAGAGACAAAACAAGAGGAGAAAAAGAGAAAGAGGAAGCAATAGTGAATAACAGGCCGTACAATCGGAGTAGTAATACATTAAGAATAGCCAATACACCAGTGGCCAGTGACCTCCGGCCAGCGAGCATGGGCGAGCACCAATAATAGCGGTCCCGCACACGGGTGTTGAGTGGCGGACGCCAACAGGAAAGGAGGAGCCCCTCCCCACCGTCACAATGTAGTTAACAATACCCACCTGGAAACCCTCAAAAATAAACAGGATAACAGTATACTCTGAGGAACAACATACCATAGGCGAGATGCAGTGAGCAGAATATAGTAGAAAACCTATGTAAAAAGTTGTGAATAAGCAAACATAACCATGGAAGTCCATGAAAGTGGGGTAGCCCCCAGCATGCGTGGAGAACATGGTGAACAATTGTAGAATACATTTATATATGAGAACATATCAAAGATATAACAAAACAGAAGCAAATACGGAGCAGCAGCAGCCACTGTGGTGTAAGGGAGCATTCTCTGCAATAACAAAAAGAACCAAGGCAGTCCACGTGGAAGAAATGATGAGACTGCAGGGGGAGAACCTGTGAAATATGATCAAGTTGCCGCTGAGGGGAGGTCAGTAATATCTGCGTTGTCTTCTCTGGAGATATTACAGAGATAGGCCACAGCATCAGCAGGCGACAGAAAGTCTTTGTGGGAGGTACCCTCATAAATGCGCAAGCGTGCGGGGTAGAGTAGGCCAAACTTGCGGCCCTCTGATTCAAGTTGAGTGCAAATAGGGGAAAAAGCTTTACGGGCCGGGTCAATTCCACCGAATAATCCTGGAATATGAAGAGCTTATTACCCTCCCATTGGATATCTTTCACTTTGCGGGATGCAGACCAGAATGCCAGTTTATGAAGGTACAGTAGTTCAGACAACGAAACAGAGTCACACGTGGACGCGGTCTGTTGGGGGTGGGGACAGGACCCACACGGTGGACCCTCTCAATTACTAGGTCGCTACAGTCCCGTTCTATGCCCAAAATTGCAGGAAGGGTGACACGTACAAAATGAGCCAGCGCTGTGCCTTTAAGTGATTCCGGCAATCCCACCAATCTGATATTATTTCTTCTTGAACGATTTTCAATATCATCTAGCTTATTCCAGATTTGATAGTTCTCTGTAGTAAGAGATTTCACTGAGTGATGCAGCCCCTCTATGTCATGTGTAGCTGCTTGCAGCTGGGATTCAGTGTGTGAGACTTTCTGCTGTAGGTGCTGCAGCTGTGTAGTTATATCAGTAACAGGCTGTGATAGCAGGGGGGCCATGGTGGCTTTTATTGCTGCCACTACATCCCCATACGTTACTGGGGCATCAGGATCGCAGCATACCTGTGATCCTGTGATATCAGCCCCCTCCGACGTGGCCTTCTTGGAGGAAGGAGAGGTTACTTCAGGGCCGGCGCCAGGCGCCATGTTTCTGTCCGCGCGGTGTTTCTCCAGCCTCGTGTTAGTGCCGGCGGGAGCCTGGTGAGCCGCGGTTATGGGGGTCACATAGCGGTCCATGCTGACCGCGGGTCTTGCTGAGGGTGGTCCGGGGGACGTGGAGGCTGTAACAGCCTTTAAAGGTTTATTGCGGCGGGCGGCGGGACGGAGCTCCAGCAGCGTGCGTCTCACTCCATGGGTCCCGGAACCAGAAGTCAGCCCCTGTTATGTTTATAAATATTTTACACCACCACATTAATTGTGTGAGAAAAACAGGGTAAATGTTGGAATTCATCCGCTGTAATGCTCTCACAATATTGGTGGCATTCTCAGAAATCACAAATCCCGAAGAGAGTCAAAGCAGGATAAGCAATTTGCTATGATTTCCCTGAGTTTTTCTAAGAGGTTCTCAGCAGTATGCTGCTTAGTGAACCCTGTGATACACAGAGTAGCCTGCCTATGAATGAGCTGGCATATGTTATATGCTGTTGCTGTTGGTGCTGCAGAAGGCAATACTCATACCCACTGGGCTGTCACAGTCATGTAATCTTTAATTTGCCCTGTTCTTCTTGTCCACATATCTCTGGTTAAGTGGACAGTGGGTACAATTGCATTTCGGAGGACACTAAGTTTTTTTTAATATCCTTGTACATACCAGGAATAGCTTTTCTAGTGAAGTAAAATCTAAATGCATTTGGTAGCGGGGACACAGGACCTCAATTAACTGTCTAAAACCCACTGCATTAATGGTGGATACTGGATAAACATCTAATACCAGCATAGCTGTTATGGTGTCAATAATCTGCTTTGCAACTGGGTGACTGCTGTCATACTTGCTCCCCAATGCAAAGGATTGTTTAACAGTCAATAGTTTTGTTAAAGTACTACAAATAGTCTTCACTTAAGCCCTCTATGCCCTTGGGCATTGGCCTTATTAGACAATGTTGATGGACTTGTATCATTATGACTGATGGCAGCAGATGCTCGTACTCCATATCTATCAACAAACATGAACAAAGCGTGCACCACAATTTGTACTAAAAATTTAGTTTCACAAAATGTGTATGAGTCAGAAATAATAATATAACACTGAGGTTCATTTCCACCTACAGTATCACAAAATACGTAAATGAATCACAAATAATACAACACTGCAGTTTACTTTCATCTACAGTGTCACACAATACATGTATGAGTCAGAAATAATATAATACAATACTGCAGATCACTTCCACATACATTGTTACACAATACGTGTATGAGAAGAATATCACACTGCAGTCTGACAGGCAGTGTCATAGCTCTTATTAAAATAAAATAAAATTGGACAGTACACTGGGGTACAGCTTTTATTATTTAAATTTTTCACTGTGGCAGAGCCCCTGGATGGATGGACACAGCAGCCCCTGGATGAATGGACACAGCGCCCCTTTATATACAACAAAGCTTCCCTTGGGACAGATTCCCTACAGCTGCAGTATAGTATAGTACACTGGGGTACAGCACACAAAAATAAATAAATAAATAAATAAATAATATTTTAAATATATTTTTTGCTTTTATTTTTTTTACACTGGGGCAGAGCACCTCTGGACGGACACAACAGCCCCTTTTCATACACAGCAGCCCCTTGATGGATGGACACAGCAGCCCCTTTTTTGGACACAGCCACTCCTTGATGGACAACACAGCCCCCCTTTATGTACAACAAAGCATACCACCTACAGTTGGCGTACCACCTACAGTGTCACAATACATGTATGATAATACCCTGCTTTCTGACCAGCAGTGTCACAGAAAAAAATAGTTTAGTATACTGGGTTATAGCATATATATATATATATATATATATATATATATATATATTTATTGTATTTTTAGATTTTATTTTGTTTAAACTGGAGCAGAGCAACCCTAGATTGACAGAGCACCCATGGAATACACAACAGAACCTTTATGGATGAACACAGCACTGACCCCTTGGGGACAGAGCAACTCTGGAGGACACTACAGCCCCTTTATGAAGGGACACAACACGGACAGAGCACCCCTGGAGGACACAGCAGCACCCCTGGATGGACAGAGCATGGACACATCCGCTCACTACAAGCTCCACAGCTGGAGTGAAGATAGAGCGATCACCAGGAACATTTATAGAATCCAAATCCCGCGAGAATCAGACAGCGAGAGGATTATGCTATGTCTTGTTTTGGGATCTGAGTCAGGCAGGAAAACCCGATACTCAGATCATGACTCGGGACGTTATGTTCGGGTGGATCCGGTTTTCAGAGATCCAGGCCCACTCATCTCTAATTATGAGTATACCATACTACAACACCGGTTCTGGCACCTGATGGTCTTGCACCTCTTTTAATCCGGACACATCAGTTTCCAGGGGAAGTTAGGCTATGGGTGGTAATTAAGATGTGGGAGGGCTTAGTTAGGCTGTGGGAGGGTTAAGTTAGGCTGCGGGAGGGATTAGTTAGGCTGCAGGGGGGCTTAGGTAGGCTGTGGATGTGCTTAGTTAGGCTGCGGGAGATCTTAGGCTGCAGGAGGGCCTAGTTAGTCTGCAGGAGCACTTAGCTTAGTTAGGGTGAGGAGGGTTTAGTTAGGCTGTGGGAGAGCTTAGTTCAACTGTATGGGGGAGTTGGGCTGCAGGAGCATCAGGTGCTGCGGGTGGGGGGGGGGGGTGCTGAGTTAGGCTGCGGGACGGCTGCAGGGTAGAATTAGGTTACGGGGGCAAGCTGTGGATGCTGCCAATACCACCAGCACCAATACCAGCCATAATGCAGCAAAACAAATAATCCGGCACAGTGCCAGAACAAAGTGTGCCAGATTATCGTGTTGTACCATTACCTACTGTAAGATCATCAATAAAAAAAAATTGATGAGTGAAATGTTAAACAGGTATCTGTATATGCGTAAGAGATGCTTGCTCAGAAAATATATAATGGTATCTGTCGTTAGACGAATATGGGTAAAAGTGAATTTTGTAGTCCGAACAATAACACATAGGTATCTGCTTACCTCCCAACATAACCCTCTCTAGGAGGTACAGAATGCTCTGCTCCTGGACTTCCCTCTTCATTTTTGCCATCACCTGTGCTCAAACACCTTTTTTATCTTAACCTGTTCAACACAGATGCCGGCAATCATACATTAAGAGAGAAGTCCAGAAGCAGAGCATTTTGTCTCTCCTAAACACAGCTAAAATCACAGAATATGGGGGTAATTTTGCTCCTACAGTATTATTAACCTGGATAACTTTCATTTCCACTCATTTCCAGTCTATTCTAAACACCTCACAATATTGTTTTTAGGCCTAAAAGTTGCACCAAGGTGGCTGTATGACTAAGCAACACAAGTATGCGGCACAAACACCTGGCTTATCTAGGAGTGGCACTGTAGTTGCAGACAAGATGGCACTATTCAAAAACTAATCCCCAAACAGCACATGATGCAAAGAAGAAAAAGAGGTGCAAATAGGTATCTGGATGGCCAAGATAAACGATACAAGTGTACGGCACAAACACCTGGCCCATCTAGGAGTGGCACTGCAGTGGCAGACAGGATGGCAGATTTAAAAAATAGGCCCAAAACAGCACTTGATGCAAAGAAGAAAAAGAGGTGCAAGATGTAATTGTCCTTGGGCCCTCCCACTCACCCTTATTTTGTATAAACAGGACATGCACACTTTAACAAACCAATCATTTCAGCCACAGGGTCTGCCACACGACTGTAGCTGAAATGACTGGTTTGTTTGGGCCCCCACCAAAAATGAAGCAATCTCTCCTTGCACAAACTGGCTCTAAAGAGGCAAGATATCATCCGATTCCTCACCCCTTTCACTGTGTACATCCTCCTCACAAAGTATTAATTCGTCCCCACTGGAATCCACCATCATAGATCCCTGTGTACTTTCTGGAGGCAATCGCTGGTAAAGGTCATCCCGGAGGAATTTCTAATTCATTTTGATGAACATCATCTTCTACACATTTAGTGAAAGTAACCTCCTACGCCGATTGCTGACAAGGTTACCGGCTGCACTAAACACTATTTCGGAGTACACACTGGAGGGGGGGGGGGAGGGGGGGGAGGGGGGCAACTTAGGTAAAATAAAGCCAGTATCTGCAAGTGCCTCCAAATTGCCTGTTTTTCCTGCCAGTATACATATGGACTGTCTGACATGCCTACTTGGATGCTGTCACTCATATAATCCTCCACCATTCTTTCAATGGTGACAGAATCATATGCAATGACAGTAGACATATCAGTAATCATTGGCAGGTCCTTCAGTCTGCCAGTGGGTGGGCTAGGAAATCTTATACTTTTCCTTGCAGTCCCAGTGGCAGGAGAAATTGAAGGACGAGCTGTTGATGGGTCACGTTCCGCTTGATTTGACAATTAACTAGCCAGCAGGTCTTTGCACCTCTGCAAACTTGTGTCTGCTGGAAAGAGAGATACAACGTAGGCTTGAAACCTAGGATTGAGAACGGTAGCCAAAATGTAGTGCTGTGATTTCAACAGACTGACTACCCTTGAATCCTGGCAAAGCGAATGACGTCCCACATACTTTGCGGAATCGCTCTGTCTTAGCTCCTCCTTCAATTTATCCAGCTGCTTCTGCAAATGCCTGATGAGGGGAATAACCTGACTCAATCTGGCTGTGTCTGAACTGACTTCACGTGTGGCAAATTTGAAGGGTTGGAGAACCTTGCACAAGACGGAAATCATTCTCCACTGCGCTTGAGTCAGGTGCATTACCACTCCTTTGCCTATATCGTAGGTGGATGTATAGGCTTGAATGGCCTTTTTCTGCTCCTCCATCCACTGAAGCATATAGAGTGTTGAATTCCACCTCGTTACCACCTCTTGCTTCCGTTGATGGCGGGGCAGGTTCAGGAGTGTTTACTGGTGCTCCAGTCTTCGGCATGCAGTGGCAGAATGCCGAAAGTGGCCTGCAATTTTTCGGGCCACCGACAGCATCTCCTGCACACCCCTGTCATTTTTCAAAAAATTCTGAACCACCAAATTCATTGTATGTGCAAAACATGGGACGTGCTGGAATTTGCCCACATGTAGTGCCTAATTCTGAGTTGATCGCAGCATCAAGTTTGTTAGCAATTGGGCAAAACCATGTGCACTGCTGGGGAGGCAGATATAACATGTGCAGAAAGAGTTAGATTTGGGTGGGTTATTTTGTTTCTGTGCAGGGTAAATACTGGCTGCTTTATTTTTACACTGCAATTTAGATTGCAGATTGAACACACCCCACCCAAATCTAACTCTCTCTGCACATGTTACGCCTGTCTCCCCTGCAGTGCACATGGTTTTGCCCAACTGCTAACAAAGTTCCTGCTGCGATCAACTCGGAATTACCCCCGTAATGCACACACAATATTGGTGGCGTTGTCCGATATCACAAATCCCCAGGAGAGTCCAATTGGGGTAAGCCAGTTTCAATAATGTTCCTCAGTTTCTGTAAGAGGTTGTCAGCTGTGTGCCTCTTAAGGAAAGCAGTGATACATAGCGTAGCCTGCCTAGGAACGAGTTGGCGTTTGCGAGATGCTGCTACTGGTTGCCGCTGCTGTTGTTACTGCGGGAGGCCATACATCTACCCAGTGGGCTGTTACAGTCATATAGTCCTTAGTCTGCCCTGTTCCACTTGTCCACATGTCCATGGTTAAGTGGACACTGGATACAATTGCATTTTGTAGGACACTGGTGACTCTTTTTCTGACGTCTGTGTACATTCTCGGTATCGCCTGCCTAGAGAAGTGGAACCTAGATGGGATTTGATATCGGGGACACAGTACCTCAAACAATTCTCTAAGTCCCACTGGATACCAGACGCACGTCTAACACCAACATAGCTGTCAAGGCCTCAGTTATCCGCTTTGCAAAAGGATGACTGCAGTCATATTTTATCTTCCTCACAAAGGCTGTTGGACAGTCAATTGCTTACTGGAAGTAGTACAAGTGGTCTTCCGACTTTCCCTCTGGGATGACGATTGACTCCCGGCAGCAACAACAGCAGCGTCAGCAAAAGCAGGCGTACCACTCAAGGATCCTTCGGAGGAATCCCGGTTAGGAGAGGACTCCTCAGTCTTGACAGTGACATGGCCTGCAGGACTACTGACATTCCTGACTATGGAAGAAGTTGACGTTGAGGGAGTTGGTGGTGTGGCCTGCAGGAGCTTGGGTAAAGGAGGAAGAAGGAATTTAGGTGTCAGTGTACTGCTTACGCTCTTATCCAAAGTTTCACAACTTGACAACTTCTTATGAATGCGCAGCAGGTGATGTATAAGGGAGGATGTTCCTAAGTGGTTAACATCCTTACCCCTACTTATTATAGATTGACAGAGGCAACAGATGGCTTGACACCTGTTGTTCGGATTTGTACTGTAGAGAAATAATTCCACACCAAAGAGGTGGCTTTTTTTGGTAGTTTGCCCAGGCATCACAATGGGCTTCTTCATCCCACGGACAACAGGTGTCTCTCCCCGTGCCTGACTAAAACAAACCACATCACCATCAGAATCCTCAGCGTCAACTTCCTCCTCACCGCCAGCAACACCCATATCCTCATCCTTGTGTACTTCAACAGTGACATCTTCAATTTGAATATCAGGAACTGGACTGTGGGTGCTCCTTCCAGCACTTGCAGGGGGCATGCAAATGGTTGAAGGAGCCACCTCTTCCCGTCCAGTGTTGGGAAGGTCAGGCATCGCAACCGCCGACACACCTGGACTTTCCTTAGGGATTTGTGATACCATTTCAGAATGCACAGTTCATTTTAGTGCTATTTCCATCTTAACTCTTTTAATTAATCTAGTGGGAGGATGAGGGCTTCCATCGTTATGTGAAGCTGAACCACTAGCCATGAACATAGGCCAGGGTCTCAGCCGTTCCTTGCCACTCCGTGTCGTAAATGACATATTGGCAAACTTACGTCTCTCCTCAGACGATTTAAAATTCTTTTTTTGGTTCTTTTTACTGAACTTTGGCTTTTTGGATTCTACATGCCCTCTACTATCACATTGGGCATCGGCCTTGGAAGACGACGTTGATGGCATTTCATCGTCTATGTCATGGCTAGTGGCAGCAGCTTCAGCACTAGGAGGAAGTGGTTCTTCTTGATCTTTCCCTATTTTATCCTCAAAATTTTTGTTCTCCATTATTTTTTGGGAGTTATATAAGACAATATGCGGCACAGGAATGACTGCTGGACAGGACACTACCACTGGTCTGATGCAGCACCACACAACAATACTGCAAGGGACTTGTGGTTGTTGTTATAATTATTATACGGTAGCAGTGGACATATAGCAGCAGCATATATCGTCACTGGAATAACTGATGGACAGAAAACTACCACTGGTCTGATGCAGCACAACACAACAACACTGTAAGTGACTTGTGGTTGTTGTTGTTATAATTATTATATGGCAGCAGTGGACCTATAGCAGCAGCGTATATCATCACTGGAATGACTGATGGACAGGACACTACCACTGGTCTGATGCAGCACAACACAACAATACTGTAAGGGACTTTGGTTGTTATTATTATACGGCAGCAGTAGACATATAGCAGTTGCGTTTACCACTGTGACTGCCTCGTCACTGGAATGACTGATGGACAGGACACTACCACTGGTCTTATGCAGCACAACACAACAACACTGTAAGGGACTTGTGGTTGTTGTTATAATTATTATATGGCAGCAGTGGACATATATCAGCAGCGTATATCGTCACTGGAATGACTGATGGACAGGACACTACCACTGGTCTGATGCAGCACAACACAACAACACTGTAAAGGACTTGTGGTTGTTGTTATAATTATTATACGGCAGCAGTGGACATATAGCAGCAGCAGCGTATATCGTCACTGGAATGACTGATGGACAGGACACTACCACTGGTCTGATGCAGCACAATACAACAACACTGTAAGGGACTTGTGGTTGCTGTTATTATTATTATATGGCAGCAGTGGACATATAGCAGCAGCGTATATCGTCACTGGAATGACTAATGAACAGGTCACTACCACTGGTCTGATGCAGCACAACACAACACCACTTTATACAGCTACACTGGATATATGGCAACAGAGGACACCAACACTGTGACTGGCTGTACTGATGCAGCACAATACACTGACTACACTAGACTGGACAGCTGCAACACAACACCACTTTATACAGCTACACTGGATATATGGCAGCAGAGGACACCAACACTGTGAAAGTCTGGACTGATGCAGCACAATACACTGAGTACATTGGACTGGACAGCTGCAACACTGCACCACTTTATACAGCTACACTGGATATATAGCAGCAGAGGACACCAACACTGTGACTGGCTGGACTGGTGCAGCACAATACACTCACTACACTGGACTGGACTGAGCAGCACAACACAGCACAATTTCCTGCCCCCACACAGACACTGATCACTGAGGACACGTCCTCTCAATACACTCTCCGAGACTGGAGTGAAAATGGGCGCGATGCGCGGCTCCTTATATGGAATCCAAATCCTGTGACAATCCGACAGCGGGCTGATGACATTTTGCCGCGTTCAGGTTTCCGAGTCAGTCGGGAAAATCTGAGACTCGGATCCGGGCTCGGAAGGCAAAGTCTGGTAGGGATCGGTTCTCTGAGAACCGAACCCGCTCATCTCTAGTGACAATAGACCACTTCATGTGCCGCTTTATTTGCACTGGATTGTAATATTGTACTATTTGGGTTGACAGTCTGAGTTAATAAACACAGCTTTTCTTCCCAAAACATAAAGCATTTATCCTTCTAGTAAGCAGGCTGAGGGCTGCCTAAGCTTGAAGCCACATAAGCGCCCCGGTTTTTGTGACTAATTGTTAAAGACAGAGCAGTGCTAGCCTTAGTGATGTCATATTTGAGTCAGGTGCCTTTGTCTCTCTATTAGGGAGATTGTAGGAGGAGTGTATAGTGTAGTACTTATAGGCAGGACATGGGGCCATCTTTCTCTTTGCCATTTGGGAAGCATCTGAGTATACTGTGCTCACTGTATTCACTTCTTTTCATATTGTGTAGCCTGTTCCTCCTTTGCCTTCTCTTGTTACCTGCTCTCTCCCTTGTCCCTGCTCATTTTTCCTCCTGCATTGGTTTTCTCCCCTCATTCCCCTTACTGCTGCCATGCCCTGTCTGCGTAGGTCTGCCCTCCCCTGCTGCCTGGCTGAGACCGCACGCCCACTTACTGCTGCAAGCTATTGACATACCCGTGTCCAAGTGGTCGCCTCCCCTCCTGCCACATCTGCCATTCCTGCCGGGTCACTGCTGGGGCACTCCGCTGGTGGCCACTCCCCACCTCTAGCCGCTGTGTCTGATGGTGGACATGGCTTCATGACCGCACATGCCATGGACAGGGCTCTGGTTGGTACTCCTGTAGCGGGCCTTGCCATTGCATTTTTCAGCGCCAACGGGTCCAGGGCTGAGTGCTGCAAGCATTACTGTGGGCTCCCCTTCTGGGGCCTGGGATCTGGGTGGGTTGCTTTCCTTCCCCTCCATGGTTCTGGGTGCGGTGCCATATGCAGTTGCTGGGCTGCCACTTGCTGCTGGTGGTGTGTCCGGCATGCTGCTTTCCTACACTGGCGCTTCAGTTACTGCCCCAGCTGCCTTTGGGTCCCCCCTTTTTCCTGCCTTGCAGTCTTTAGGGGTTAATACGGGTGCACTCCCCGTTTCCCAGATCCTGCTCCCTCCTTCCGGGGGCTTGTCACATGGGGTTGGTGCACCATCTGCTGGCCAGCTCGGGATGTTACGTGCTGTTTTGAGTCACAGTGCTCTGTCCGCTACTTTTACAGTTGGGGCAATGTCTCCCACGCAGTTCCTTTGGGTTTACAGTCAGTTACGTCAGTATCTGGTGCTCAATCTGGAGCCCAGCATATCCCCATCATGAGTACTGCCATTTTGCCCAGTTTGCCTGTGTCTTGGGCTCCCCTGTTTTCCCCTTATTTCCCTGCGATGGTGTCTCATTCGCAGGGAATACTGCCCACGTGGTCTGCCACAATGACTCCCGTGTCGGATCCCCCACTCCTTTTCAAGGGTCTTACCCTGGGGGATTTGCCCACACTGCTCTTCTGCAGACTCCGTATTGGAATTCATCTTTTGTGCCTGCTCTTATTCCCTGCCCTCGTGTTTTGTTGCTCAGCCACTCTGGCTGCCCGCCTCCAGTCTGGCCGTCGGCTTACTGAGCGGGGCTCCAGCGACTGCTCCAGCTCCTCCTTCCAAACTTTCCCTTTGCTCTTCCCCCCCTTTGCCTCATGGCACCCACCCCTGTGTCACAAGGGGTTGTCCACCCCGCCGCCTCCTTCTGTGACCCCATTAGGTGTTTGTGACATGAGTGGTGTTTCACCTCCTGCTGTTTCCTCCGAGCTTACAGTTGATCTTGTTTCCAGTGCCATGTGAGTGAGGTCGTCGGCGCGGAGGAGCGGACTTTCTGGAATGGGCGAGGCTGGGGGATCCAGGGTCCCTGAAGAGAAGTTGCCCATTCCCACTGCCGTGGCCGAAGGTGTTGAAGGTCCTCCAGGAACCAGTAAGCTTGTTGTTACTTATTCCTCTTCCGCCAGTTCTTCTTTGAGTTCTTCTTCTGATACAGGGTCTTCCAGATCCCCCAGGTGCCCGCGCAAATTGGCTAGGCTCATTGCTTATCACATTCACAATAAGGATAGGAAAGCCAAAGGGAGGGATGCTGCCATTCTGTCTGACCCTCCCTTGTAAACGGAAAAAGTCCATTGTGTGAACGCGGCAGTCACTAGGGGTTTGCGTAAAAGAATGAGGGACAAGATTAGGAAGGGCAAATATGTTGACATGTTCACCCTTACGGATGACATGAGGAAGGTGTTTGATAAGGCAAAAAATGTTTGTGGCATTGGTTTCTTGGTCTTTTTGACTTGCTACGCTGATACTAGGCCTGCCGAATATCATAATGTGATCAAATATGTGTTCCTAGTCCATGAGATGTACTTAACCTCCAAGGGTTATGCTCAGCGGGAATACGATGAGAAGTTCCGTCGGAATCAGGACAGCAACCCAACCTAGCCCATGGGTTTTAAGGATGTTGAGGTGTGGCTTGAGGTCAATTTTCAGGGCAGTAAGCCGCCCCCGGGTGTCCGCCTAGGTTCGGCCACTGTAGCTAAGTGTCACGTCTAGCAAAGTGAGGATCGGGCAGCTGAGACTTGCCCAAGGAGGTAGATGGCTGTGGGTGAACAAGATGAAGGGGTTGGATATAGTTTCTACGCATGGGACATGGAGCAATGAAGAACGTAGGCGGGGTTGAAAGTCAATGAATAGTATTTATTATGTACAGGGCTGAGGTAGAGAACTGTGGCTGGAGCACGGTGGTTAAAGAACATAGTTGCGGATAAAGAACTTAAGGTTGGGGCTTGAAAGACGAGGTTGTGAATAATGAACTGCGGCACTGTAGATGGTGGTTAAAAGACGTGGCTGGAGACAAGGACTGTGGACTGTGGTTTGGAGGATGAGGCTGAAGATAACAATCTGCAGGTTGTGGTCGGTGGTACAAAGACATGGCTGGTGAAGTAGATCTGTGGAGTGTGGCTTGAAAGACAAGGCAGAAGACCCGGGGCTGACTGTGCCCAAAGAGTCCTACTGGACCGGGTTTTCCAGTAGCGCTTCCACAGGCAGTAGCAGGTTAGGAACAGCAGGACTGCAGCAGCAATAGAAAACCGACCAAGCAGGAGCAGGGGTAACCAGAATACGACAAGGATCCTGGGAGCACAGGCTAAAGCACCTACAACAGGGTTGTAACTTGAAGCACTGGCATCCCTGTCCTAAACCAGACCCCTGTTATAGGGAGAGTTTCCCCTGGATTGGCTGGAAGAAACAGGAAACAGGAACTATGCTTAAACCTTGGTCTCCAACATGGCGGCGCCCAGGAATGCAGACCTTTCTGCAAAGACACATTGCTCACTGCCTCTGGTCTCCTATCAATGGCTCAGCAAGAGCGACCCGCTGTAGCATCGTCCCGCCGCCACGAGCGGACCCCCTCACTGCCGCCTATGCTGCCCATGGACCTGGCGCAGCAGCCCACCTCCGCCGCTGCCTGCACACCACCAGAGAAGCCAGCCCCGTGGCCCCAGCGTACTGGTAAGACTCCAGATGCTTACAGTACCCCCCTTTGTGAGTGGACTCCAGACACCTATATGGTTTAGTTGGGAACTTGGCATGAATTGTCAGAAGAAGTCTTGGAGCATGGACATCTGCTTCTACCCAAGATCTCTCCTCTGGTCCATATCCATTCCAATCAACAAGGTACTGGAGGTAACCATAACGTCTGCGAGAATCGAGGATCTTGTTAATCTCAAATTCGTCTCCTTGTGCTGATTGGATCTTGGGTGATTTAGGCAAAGCAGCTCTGAATCGATTAAGTACCAAAGGTTTTAAGAGAGAAATATGAAAAGCATTAACTGCGGAGGTAGTTTCACTTTATAAGACACAGGATTCAAAACTTTTTCAATTGGGTAGGGCCCAATAAATCTGGGAGCAAACTTTTTCTTAGGAACCTTTAATCTTAGGTTACGTGTGGAAACCCAAACCCGATCTCCTACCTTAAGGCTTGGTACAGCTTTTCACTTCAGATCTGTATAGGTCTTATACCTCTTGGATGTCTTGAGCAAGGCCTTGTGAATTTGTTTCCAGGTTTCAGAAAATTGTTGAAGTGTTGACTCTGCGGCAGGAACCTCGAGCGTAGGCAGAAGTTGGAAGTCAGGAACTCTCGGATGGTAACCATAATTAATGAAGAATGGAGAAGATTTTGTGGCAGAGTGATAGAGATTGTTATGGGCAAACTCTGCGAACAGGAGGAAGTCCAGCCAGTCGTCCTGTGAGGAGGACATGAATAAACGCAGAAAAGTCTCCAGATCCTGGTTCACTCTCTCTGTTTGACCATCCGTCGGGGCTGATATCCTGAGGAGAAGTTCAATATCACACCAAGAGCAGAATATAGGGATCTCCAAAACTTGGCCACAAACTGAGGACCTCTATCAGACACGATTTCCTGCGGTAGACCATGAAGTCGAAAGATCTCTGCTATAAATAATTTTGCCAACTGCGATGCTGATGGAAGATTAGAATCGGTTAACTATGACCCATACGGTGTTCCGTCCACCAGACGTAGGTAAATCAGTAATAAAGTCCATAGAGATATGCGTCCATGGTCTTAGTGGCACAGGTAACGGATGGAGTAACCTGGCTGGAGGACCTTTGGGACTCTTATGCTAAGCACATTTTGGACAGGCAGCCACGAATTCCTGAACATCAGTCCTGAGATGAGGCCACCAACGGTAGGAGCGCTGAATGAATTTGAGTGTTTTATGACCGCCTGCATGGCCCATGAAGGAGGAGAAGTGAGCCCATGTAAGAAGTTTCTTGCGAAGATTTGGTGCAATGAAGATCTTTCCTGGAGGAGGAAGTGGAGAGGTATTAGTTGCTGAAAAAGAGGTGGATTCCAGGATGAATTGCTCTTTTGAATGGTCAGAGGGTGCTTCAGAACTTAGGGAGCGAGATAATGCATCTGCCTTTTTGTTGAGGGAACCTGGTCGGTAGCTAATTTTAAAGTTAAAACGGGTAAAGAAAAGTGCCCATCTTGCTTGGCGTGAGTTCAGACATCGGGCTGACTGTAGATACAGGAGGTTCTTGTGATCCGTGGTTACCGAGATTGGATGCTGAGCTCCCTCCAACAAGTACCTCCACTCCTAAAAGGCCAACTTAATCGCCAGTAATTCCTGTTCCCCAATAGCGTAATTCTGTTCAGCGGGGGGAAATCTTCGCGAGAAGAACGCACAAGGATGGACCTTCTTGTCCTCAAACAGCTGGGATAATACTGCTCCTACTCCTACAGTAGAGGCATCAACCTCCACCAAGAACGAACGTCTGAGATCAGGTTGTCGAAGAACTGGAGCGGTCATGAAGGCATCCTTTAAAGACGAAAAGGCTTCCAAAGCCTCCGGAGACCACTTGGCAGGATTGGCTCCTTTCCTAGTTAATGCGGTTATGGGAGCTATGACAGAAGAATCATTTTGAATGATTCTTCGGTAGAAGTTAGCAAACCCCAGAAAATGTTGAACTCCTTTAAGGGTAGTTGGAAGTACCCAATCCTGAATCGCCTGGACTTTAGCAGGGTCCCTCTGTAACCTCTGCCCTGAAAGAATGTAACCGAGGAATGGAATCGTGGGTACTTCGAAGCTGCACTTCTCTAATTTAAAGAATAATTGATTCCTTCGTAAACGAGTTAGCACTTCTCTGACTTGTTCCCGATGGGTCTTCAGATCCCTAGAAAAAATGAGGATGTCATCCAGATACACTACCAAGCAATCATAGAGGAGGTCTCTGAAGATTTCGTTAACGAACTCTTGAAAGACGGCTGGGGCGTTACATAGGCCAAAAGGCATTACCAGGTATTTGTAATGGCAGTTGTGGGTATTAAATGCCGTCTTCCATTCGTCACCTGGGCGAATACGTATAAGATTGTAGGATGCCCGTAAGTCCAGCTTAGTAAATACAGTAGCTCCTTTAACACGTTTGAACAGTTCTGGAATCAGGGGTAACGGATATCTGTTCTTAATTCTTATGTCATTGAGACCCCTATAGTCAGTACAGGGCCGCAAATCCCCATCCTTCTTTTTGACGAAGAAAAACCCCGCCCCGGAGATGTGGAAGACCTGATGAACCCTTTATCCAAGTTCTCTCGGATATACTCCGACATGGCCTGTGTCTCGGGAAGTGAGAGAAGGTAGATTCGACCTCGGGGATGAGTCTTATCAGGTACTAGCTCAATGGGACAATCCCAAGTATGATGCGGGGGCAAGGTGTACGCCCCATGCTTACTGAAAACATCTTGGAAGGCTTGGTATTCCACAGGAAGGCTGGAAGACTGGAAGAACAGAGAGGTCTTACTGAAGGTAAACAGTTCTGGAAGCAGTCTTGTCCCCAAGAAAGAACATCCATAGTTTGCCAGTCTATGTGGGGATTGTGTCTGATTAACCATGGAAACCCTAGGATCAGTTCATGAGAGGCTTTAGGAATTACAAGGAAAGAGATTTTTTCTGAATGAAGAACTCGGACCTTCACCTTGAGAGGAATAGTACGAAAGGATATAGGGGGTAATTCTGAGTTGATCGCAGCAGCAAGTTTGTTAGCAATTGGGCAAAACCATGTGCACTGCAGGGGGGGCAGATATAACATGTGCAGAGAGAGATAGATTTGGGTGTGGTGAGTTCAATCTGCAATCTAAATTGCAGTGTAAAAATAAAGCAGCCAGTATTTACCCTGCACAGAAACAAAGTAACCCACCCAAATCTAACTCTCTCTGCAAATGTTATATCTGCCCACCCTGCAGTGCACATGGTTTTGCCCAACTGCTAAAAAATTTCCTGCTGCGATCAACTTGGAATTACCCTTATAATACCCTCAGGGATATAACTTCCATCCACCGCAGTAACAGAAATGGTACGATCCAAAGGAACCGTTTGTATTCCAGATCGTTTAACCAGAGCTGATGTAATGAAGCTTTCGGCGGCTCTGGAGTCGAGTAGTGCAGGGATGAGAAGAGAAGAAGAAGGGAGCTCCAATTGGGTTAACAAAACAGACTCTTTCTTGGTATGTAATTCTGAGAATTCTCCTAGCTTGACCTCTCCAGCACAATGTAGATTGCAAGTTTTGACAAAGTGATCAGATGCACCACAATACAAGCAGAGGTTCCTTTGTCGCCATCTCTGATGTTCTTCGTTGGAGAGGCGGGAGCAATTGATCTGCATGGGTTCTTCCGCAATTGGTGATGATGGTGTTGGTGGAAGAACAACTCTAGGCTTAGGGCGATCTGAACGCGACCTCTCCATACAGCGTTCTCTGTACTTCAGGTCTAATTTATTGCATAAAGAAATTCATTTATCCAACTTATCAGGTACGTCCTAAGTTGCAAGGTCATCTTTGATCTTTTCGGAGACACCACTCCAGAAAGCTGCAATGAGAGCCTCCTCGTTCCAGTTCAGTTCTGAGGAGAGAGTACGAAACTGGATCACGTACTGACTGACCGTACGCGTGCCCTGATGCAGGCGCAGGATCTCCAAAGAAGCGGCAGAAGTCCTGCCAGGTTCGTCGAAGATTCTTCGAAAAGTGGCCACGAATTCTGAATAGTTAGACAGGATGGGATCCATCCTCTCCCACAAGGGTGAAGCCCATTCCAATGCTTGCCCGGTAAGTAAAGGAATGATATAAGCTACTTTGGTTCATGCTGATGGGATGTTGGTCGACTGTAGTTCGAACTGGATTTCGCACTGGTTAAGAAATCCCTGGCATTGTTTTGGATTCCCATCGAACTTACTGGGAGATGGCAAATGTAACCATGGAAGTGGTACTGGTACAGGAGGAAGCGGGACCGGAGGTGCTAATGTGGGAGCAGCTGTAGATACTAGAGGGGCCGTCATGGCAGCACAGAGAGAGTCGAGACGTTCGGACATATTCTGCATGAACTGCACAATTTGAGATTGTGTGGCCTCCTGCTTACTTAAGTGAGACCACATATCTGCAGTTGAATCCCCTCCTGAGGCCTGATCACCCGTCGAATCCATTGGGCCAGTGCTTACTGTCACGTCTAGCAAAGTTTGAGGATCTGGCAGCTGAGACTTGCCCGAGGAGGTAGATGG